>NC_065445.1:187167174-187413264 GCF_917563875.1 Diabrotica virgifera virgifera | reverse complement strand
TTTGGGTATGGCAGATAACATAACAACAGGCCTATAATTATTTATATTGTCTCTGTCACCAGTTTTAAATACCAGGGTTATATAACTGTCACTCCACTTACTAGGGAAAGTATGTAGTCTGAAAGATAAATTAAATAATACATGTAAAAGTTTAGGTAAACTGTAGACACATCTTTTTAAGAAACATGTGTTAGAATATTATCAGGGCCATAACTGAGTTTATCCTTGAGACCATTTCTAGACTTAAAGACTTCAGAAAGTGAACATTGAATAAACAGAATGTCAACTGAATTTTTTAATTTAAAATTGTAGTTAATTAAATGATGGTTTTAGGTTACAAATTTTATTGGCCTGTTTTTACCATCAGATGTCTGCCCTCGTAATATCTTCACCACATTGTTCTGAGCAAGACCAATATTGTTGAAGATAGGAGTAAGTGCGCTGTTATCAGCATTTATTCTTGTATTTTACTTACAGGGCCTCACAAATCACACTTGCTTCGCAGTGACTGCTATACTGTATGGACTACGGCTAAGTCGGCCCAGAGAGCCGTAATATTATATAGGTACATTACAGCGTTCAACATGTTAAGAAAAATTCTAAGAATATTTTGGCCCAAGCTTATGAAAAAAAAAAACTAAACATGAACCAATTCATAAAGAAATAAGAATGAGAAGATGGAAATGGTTCAGCCTTACTCTGCAGAAACCATAACAAAACAAGCATGGGAATCCCAACCTCCAGGAAAACGGAAACATGGGAGACTGATAAATACATGGAAGAAAACAATTATTAAAGAAGCAGAAAACGTCGGCATAACCTGGAAAGAAGTCAGACAATCAAAAACAGCACAAGATTAGCAAAAATGGAGAGTGACAGTAGATGCCCTAAGTTATGTTCCAGTGGGCACGAAGAGGATAAGTAAGTAAGATACATGAGCACTTTAAATGGGGTATTACAATAATTATTGTTATTTACTTACCCTTTTGATTATTTTGTTTTTCTTCAAATTGCCAAAGTTCACTTTCATCTTTTGCTTCAGTCTTTATAGGGAATTCTTTTAAGTCTAAATAATCAAAAGTGCCATCTGTACTTTCTCTACTGGGCTCCTTTTTAATTTCACATTTAAGGGTATTTAAAAGAGCATCGTCATCTATGTTATTAGAATATATTTCTGCTTTACGGGCGTCTTCACCATATTCTTGTTTTACTTCCATTTCATTTGATTTTAATCACGTCTTATGTATTTTACACTATGAAATGGACAATACTTAAACTAAGTATAAAATACTGTTTATAAACCCCAAAATCCCAAAACCACATCGAAGATCGATAAATACAGAAATCATACAAAAATGGAAAAATCAGTGTTGCCAGGTAGAGAAGAATGAAAATCCCCATTCCCATATAGCGGTAAAAAAAGTCGCTACAATGTCGCTACGTATCCTTGCATTGCTGAAAAGCGAATTGGGGGGGGGGTAGAGGTGTTCATTTCAAATATACATCGATGTATTTTGCGATACATCAAGCGGAAAGCTTGCATGGATGTTTTTCGATCATTTTTTTCTATACATCAATGTTTTTGATACATCGGTAAATCATCACATGCGCATGCGCGTGTCACTTATTATGTGGCACGCGCATGCGCAGCCGCCATGTTGAATCAAAACGGGTTAAAAAGATACGCAAATAAGTATGCAAATAAAAAAGTTGTTGTACCATGTAGATGTATTCCGGGGAAGTCCCGAATAAAAAGAAGCGCAAAACAAAAACTGTCAGATTACAAGGCAATTGGTAATCAGTAGCACCACGCTCTTAAATAAATCAGATTTAAATATCAAATAAATCAATTCATGGTCATATAATATAATTGGACTTCGAAAAATACAATAATTGCTTTTTGTAGTGTATTGTATTTTTTAAACTAAATATGATATATTTTATTTTATGCTCCAGAAAGTCGCTACAAAATGGCTTTTTTTTGTAAATCGCTGTTACGTCGCAAAACACAAAGTGCTATTTTCGCGATAAGTCGCTACCAATGGCAACACTGGGAAAAATGCACAAAAATAAAAATTCTCAATTTTGACTTTGACTTGACAACTGTAATAAGTCATAGTGCATTCAGGACTTTGACGTTTATAGGCGGCTGCACAATTGACCGGGAACGGGAACGAGAACGGAAACTGAAAGCATCAGCAGATTCACAATTAAATGGTAAACAGCTGTTTTGTGTTACTGTCACTTGTGCTATTAATTATTTTTCTTCTCAAAATAAATTTTGTGGAACGATCTTTTTCTAATTTTATTAAAAGAACATGTCTGTTAACTCTAAAAATATGGATTTATTTGATGACGAGCTTTTATAATATTTTCGTTTTTTATAATCTTGGAACTAATTTACACAATATGTGTGCAATCGCAAAGGTTTGTCAGTATAAAGATAAAAAGCATATCATTCAAATATTTATATTATTATTGTATCTAATTTATTATCTACATCAATCATACGGATGAGGACATTTTTCCAATAAAGAAATCAATCGTTCGTCATTTATTTTAATGCAAAATGTATAAAAATTGTCACTAAAACTTGATCACACACTTCTAATAACAAATTTTTATTGGACATTTGACAGTATTTTTAATACTGCCTTCTGATTGGTTCCGGGAATATAACGGGAATGAGAAAGTTAAAACATGGTCAACTTTCCCGTTCCCGTTACCGGACAGCTTCTCGTTCTCGGTTATTGTGCATCTACAACATTAATTTACATAGAGGTTAACTTTTTTCCCGTTCCCGTTTCCGTTCTCGTTCCCGTTCCCGGGCAATTGTGCAGCCGCCTTATGTTTATGTCACCGCTGGGAGGCAATATGGCTTTTCAACGATTGTCATTTGTTTCGAGCTTCTGTCACATGTTGTATAATCTGTGTATAATATTAATATACACGAATTATACGACATATGACAGAAGCTCGAAACAAATGACTGTAAATGAAAAGCCCTATAGCAGAGACATGTTAAGCGTAGACACGGTATACTCACCAAAAAAGCGTAACGCGGAAACAGTCGATCGGTGGTCTATCTATCTCTTTTAACCAAGCGATCCCGAGCATGTGACAGACAAAGATGGCTAGACAACAGAGCGGCCTAATCTACGTGTTGTATGGCGGCTGGGGGGAAACATAAATTTATTATATCAGTTATTTATTATATCGTCAACGTCGAGTTTATAAATAGCCCTTATGGGTTTTATATCATTTTAGTTGCATTTATTTGTAATTTTGTTTTGTACAAGGATTAATTTAACATTTTCACTGGAATAATCGATAATATATGGTTCTTTTCATGAGCATTTTTCAGTGCGTCACAAATGATATTTATGACATTTATTCTAACATGACATTTTAGTTAAACCCATGAAACTATAAATAAAGAGATAGTATTTTCCCGTAGCTCAAATACGTCCGAGTTCGCGCATTGATTACGTAACTGGAGACCGGAAGTTGAATGTGAATTCTTGTTAAACTTAACGCTGTGTCTAGGTACACGCTAACGTGTACGCAAATAAAAAAGTTAGGTACACGCTTAAACGTCATTAAGTCAGTGACGTCATTATTTAGCGTGTACTATGACTGGGTTTTTTGGTACACGCTAATTTGAGCCGCGTGTATGCTGTGGTATTAAGTATCTGTAAGTATTGCGAGTGTCAGAGTGTGGTTAGAATTTGTCTAATCGCGTTATGTTTACACTTTAAAATTGATTTATAAAGAGTTTCCTTATTTTTTACTTGTTTAGTGTTTTTTAATTAACTATGGAGTGTGGACAATTATGTAGTTCTTTTAATGAGTTTAACAACATTCTAAAATAGTATGAAAAAGATAAGAGACAAAAATTCGTGATTTAGCAGAAGTAATAAGATAAAATATACGGGGCAATTGATTAGTGTGATAAAACTCAGTAGATCCGCTAGAGTAATAGATAGCAATAAAAGTTAGTAACAAATATTTTAGCAAACTTTAAGCTTCATATTACAGAATTACTAAAATTAGTTAGAATGTTACAGGGCGTTCGATAATATAGTGGCAGACCAAACTTATGTTTTTTAAATGGAACATCCTATTTTTTTATTTTATGTTCGAAATCTTCTTAACTTCCATATCACAAAAATATAAAGGTTTATTATGTTATACAGGGTATTTACAAAGTTATAACCAATTTTCTATTAACATCGTAACAAGTTCAACTCCCTGTATAAATAAAAATAAACACCACAGCAAAAATAAACACCAATATAAACTGGTATAATTAACTTACGTATAAAAATTATTTTAGGAGTATTTTCTATATATCATGTTAACTAATATTTATTTTGCTAACCTGAATATATACTTTTATATACATATTGTTTTATTACAAGGACCTCATTGCCTTCTTTATGTATGAATAGAAAACAAAAAAGTTGTGACTGGCTAATTGACACCCAAGTCTATGCCATAAAAAAAGTTTAAAACATCGGAATAGTTTTGCTTTCCTTCCCCTTCCCTTAATAAAATTATTTTATATCAAACAACAAACACTAAACATATCAAAATAGCGTGTACCAAAATATAAAGTCACTGGACGCGCTAAATAATGACGTCATTGGCTTGATGAAGTTTAATTCGCGTGTACCTAACTTTTTTATTTGCGTACACGTTAGCGTATACCTAGACACAGCGTAAACTTAAATGGGATTTGTATGCATTCACGCCTATTCTGTAACTCATTTCGATGATAGAAGTCAGTAAAATCGAATAGAAGTGGCCAAGTCGAATAGAAATAGTCCAAATCCGTATTCCATAACTACTTCGGAATCTCTACAATCGTAATAGTGAATAGAAATCACTTCGACAGCATTTATCCTGTCGAAATGAGATTTCGATTATCGGAATTGTGGTTGACGCAAGCGCATTTTGTTTTGTTTTGACGTTTATATTTTATATATAAAAATAATTGATTACTACTTATTTTATAATTATTTATAGTGTTTGTACCTTTTTTAGCTGCGTAATTTTTAGTCTGTGGTGTTATTTGTAATTATATATTTAATTTAGACATGTTGTACGAGTATGAATTGGACCTTGGACCTAACCTTATTTATTTGCTTTGATATTTGGCTTGGCACATGAATGAACGTTTGCCCCTCGCAGTGTTGCCATAATTTTGTTAGTTATTTCTTGTACAATTTCAATCAACGGTATAATGTACAAGAATAGCATACGATAGACTTCTGATGCGTTGATGGATAAATATATTATACCAGTATCATTGTATAACTAGACTCCTTTCTTAAACAATGCCAGTATACTTGTATATTTATCAGCCAACGCTCATAGTCTGAACAAATTATAGAAAAGATGCCATTTTTGGGAAAAGTTGTTTAGCAGTTATTTCAGCTCTAATCGAATCTTAAAGATTGCATATTATTAGTAATACCGATTTTAAATTATAGATTAATAATAATGCATTAATAACATCAATTTAAATATCTTTGATTTAAAACCATATATACTTCTTATCTTCACTTATCTTTTTTATTTATCAGTTTATCTTTTTTTATATCAATTTTAATTAACTTTAATTTAAAACCATGTATCCTCTTTTGAGCTTTTTGCATCCAGTATTTACACTAATACTTGCTAATACTTTATTTACTTTTCAAAACTTGAGGATTGTATTATCTTTTTTTATATCAATTGTAATTAACTTTAATTTAAAACCATTTATCCTCTTTTGAGCTTTTTGCATCCAGTATTTACACTAATACTTGCTAATACTTTATTTACTTTTCAAAACTTGAGGATTGTATGAAGAAAGTATGAAAACATTGAGGATATGGCAACGGTGTCAAATTTTAAATTTAGATCCAGTCACAGAACAATAATTTCTCTGGTTAATGCGGGGTTGCCACCACCTCAGAACCGCGTGAAATAGAAGTCAGAGGTTTCGATTACGATATGAGTTACAGAATACCAATCCAAACACAAAAATGACGCGATAGATATCAAACATTCCGATTTTGGGTAATTACGATTCGACTTGGTCATTTCTATTCGATTTGTTAAAAGTTACAGAATAGGGCTGAATATGTGATGAAATTATTCAATTAACAAAATAACATAAAGGCCGCGTCCCACCATCAAATAATTTGATCAAACTGGTTTGAGCAAACTGAAAGTGACAGTTAGTGACGTCACATCCTGAGTGTTCATTGTGGATAATAACGAAAAATTTTAATTTTAAATAAAGTACAAATAAGTTAGACAACTCAATACAAAATTTTGATCAAACTAGACTGATAGTGAGAGCACAGATTTTTAGAATTTCAAAAAAACTGCAATTGTGACGTCACTTTGACGTACTTCCGGAGTTTGCTCAACTTATTTGATGGTGAGACGCGGCCTTTAAACTTCAATGTATTCGAAAAGAATTTAGTGTCGAGATTCCAGTCAAAATAACTGTCAAAGATAAAATACAACCGCGAACAATTCAAAGTAATCGGACATTACGAATGATTACGAACCATTACGAACTTGCCGGTCTCCAGTTACGTCACGACTTCCGGATGTGCAATATATTATCTTGTTATTTATAGTATCATGGTTAAACCTGACAGTTGTCACATTTTATTTGCAATTTGGTATGAAAACAAATCAATTGCGTTTATTGCATTTATAAAATGGTATTTTCTTTGATTTGTATAGTCTTATAAATTGTACAGATTAATTTTTTTATATAGAATAATATATTATTTAATATTATATTATCAGCGCTATCTATTGACAACTAGATTAAATGTTATAAATGTCACCGACGAAATGTAATCAGCGACATGCGTTTTTTCTGTCACATACAATTTAATGCGTAAAGACCGCGTCCCACCATCAAATAATTTGAGCAAACTCCGGAAGTACGTCAAAGTGACGTCACAATTGCAGTTTTTTGAAATTCTAGAAATTTGTGCTCTCACTATCAGTCTAGTTTGATCAAATTTTTTGTATTGAGTTGTCTAACTTATTTGTACTTTATTTAAAATTAAAATTTTTCATTATTATCCACAATGAACACTCAGGATGTGACGTCACTAACTGTCACTTTCAGTTTGCTCAAATTATTTGATGGTGGGACGCGGCCTTTAGAGAGAAATTGAAAAACTGTGAAGGCCGCGTCTCACCATCAAATAATTTGATCAAACAGTTTGAGTAAACTCCGGAAGTACGTCAAAGTGACGTCACAATTGCAGTTTTTTTAAATTCTAAAAATCTGTGCTCTCACTATCATGCAGTCTAATTTGATCAAATTTTTTGTATTGAGTTGTCTAACTTGTTTGTACTTTATTTAAAATTTAAATTTTTCATTATCCACAATGAACACTCAGGATGTGACGTCACTAACTGTCACTTTCAGTTTGCTCAAATTATTTGATGGTGGGACGCGGCCTTAACGCACTGAAAAATGCTCATGAAAAGAACCATAACTAGTTTGATGGGAAATAAGCCACAATTTTACTTAAAAAAATGATTTTATTAACGTTTCGACGTCCAAATTGGATGTCGTTGCAGTGCCGGTTTATGCACTGGGCGCTTGGGGCGGGCGCCCAGGGGCCCGTTCCTTTTATTATCAAGTATATTCAAATGGGAAATAAGCCACAATTTTACCTAAACATGATTTTATTAACGTTTCGACGCCCAAGTCGGGTGTCGTTGTCAAAATACAAAATAATACTAAATAAACAAAAATGTTGTTGCTTAGTAAAAAATTCTTCTAATAATTTATTTAATCTGACTCATTTATATCGGCAATTCAGACACGTATTATATATTTTAAAGTAGACGACTTTAAAATGATATTGCCAATATTGATGAGTTGCGTTCCTGGGACGACTTTACTAAAAGATAGTTCATTCGATTACATGAAATCAATCCCAACTCAAGAATATCCGCCACAAAAAATCATAGCATGTGATATGTCTTTAAAAAGACAACCAAATGCAACGGTGGCACTGAAATTCTCGCGTTAGAGATTCCATAGTAAATCACGAGGGAAAACCAGGAAAAACCTCGTGATACTATCCCGACATCGTAAGTATTTGGGTTTACATTTAGTTTACTCTCAAAACTAATACCAAATTCTGACTTGATATTTTAAATTTTAAATAATACTAAAATACTAAATATGTACTAACTCGATATGTTACTGATTTACTAATTGTGGTATTTTCTTTCTATTGACTTCCTCCTTTAATATGGGTAACCACATCCTACTCCATTCTACCGAGGAATTTGCGACACAATTGGTTTCATTTAGCATAATTAGAGCCGCTTCTTTGATTTTTCTCTTTTTACTATCTGCTTCTTTTAGGACTTTACTATTGAATCTCTCCACTGAACTCTATGTTCATTATCCCATGCGTGTTGACATATTTGAGATCTATCAAATTCTCTATTTTTTATATAAGACTGATGTTCATTTACTCTAACGTCTAATGGTCTTGACGTTTCACCTATATAAAATTGTTCGCATTCACAAGGTATTTTATAAATACAATTCTTTGTTCTTTCTTGTTCACTGTTAGGTTTAGTTTTAGATAGAATAGATCTCAATGTGTTTGTTGTTTTGAATGCTGTTGATATGTTGAATTTATTTCCTATTGTTTTAAGTTTCTCGGATAGTCCTTTTACATATGGTATTGATATTTTCCTCGTATTATTTCTTGTGAATGTTGTAGGATCCCGTTCTAAGTTGTTCTGTTCCATTCGATCCAATCTTGACAATTCCTTATTTATAAACGATATGGGATAATCATTTTTTAATAAAACAGATGTTAACAATTGTTTTTCTTCTAACAATGAATTTTCGTTAGAACAAGTAATTTTGGCTCTATCATATAAGGATTTAATGATTCCCTTTTTAACGTTGATGTTATGATTTGATTTGTAATTGAGATATCTGTTGGTGTGTGTTGGTTTTCTATACACTTGAGTCTCATATCCAGTATCCTTCTTTGAGACCAAAACAGAGGAAAGGTAGGGTGTTATTGTATTCCTTTTCCATTGTAAACTTTATTGTCTCTTCTTGATCGTTTATAATATTCAGGAACGTATCCAACAATTCCAACGCAGTGAAAAAATATCCCAGTGTTTACCAACTCATGAAAAAGAACAATATAGGGTACTATGCAAACTTGAATTGGAAAAATCTAATAAAATTGAACAGAACATCAGCAAAGAGGAAATGAAAGCTTTAAAAACTTTAAAAAATGATGACTCCATAACAATCCTACCAGCGGATAAAGGAAATGCAACTGTAATAATGGATAAAGTACAATATGAGGACAAAATTACAGATCTAATTACAAATGGACCTTATACCAAATTAACGAAGGATCCAACGAAGACACTGGAAAACAAAATCTATAGAACTTTATTCAAATTTACAAAGTACCGAAAGTACTCCAAGTACTCCAAGAGTACCGAAAATTCACAAAGCAAATATTCCACTTAGACCTATTTGTAGTACCATCAATTCTCCTTGTAATGAACTATCAAAACTTTTATTAAATATTATAAAACCATTTGCAAATAATAATGACACATTTATAAAAAATACACAACATTTTTTAAACAAATTATCAAATATTGAATTTAATCCAAATAATATTTTAGTAAGTTTTGACATAAACAGTTTATTTACAAATGTGCCATTAGATAAAACTTTAAACAGAATCAAAACGAAATTAGAAAATGATAATACATTAACAACTAGGACAAGACTTAAATGTATCAGCTATAATGGAGTTATTGACATTATGTAGAGTATTTAGAGTAGAGTAGAGTATTTATTGGTAATAATGTACAAATGTACTTTTACAGATCAGCAATAATTAAAATTGTCTAAAATTACATTAAAAGTTGACAGTACTTCAGTAAAAAAAAACCTATTACTAAAATTTAAAAACTAAACACTAATTAAATTACAGGACAAAACAAAATTTAGATCTGAAGTACTCCTCAAATGAGTAGAAAGCACCCATCAGAAGATAATTTTTAATTTGTCTCTTAAATTGGTTAAAATCAAGACTTTTAATAGATATTGGTATACAGTTATAAAATTTCAATGCTAGGTATCTGGTTCCATTTCTGGTCCTCTCAAGTCGACTGAAGTCTGGTACAAGGGCATCATGATTTCTAGTCTGATAAGTATGCTGTTGTGTTTTATACAGATCTACATTTTGATGAACATACAACAGGCACTGCATAATGTACACAGAAGGTAGTGTGAGAATCCTCAGGTTTCTGAAAGACTGTCTACAATCGTCCCGATAACCCTGACCTGTGATTATGCGAATACACTTTCTCTGCTGACCAAACACCTTATCTATATGGCAAGAGTGTCCCCAGGAAAGGATTGCGTAAGTTAGTCGTGAGTGAAAGTTGCTGTGATATGATGTAAGAAGGGTTTGAAGGGAGGTAACCTTAGATAGGTTTCTAAATAAAAAGAGTTGGCTTGAGAGCTTTTGGGAAAGTTTCAGTATGTGCCGTTCCCAAGTGAGTCCCTGATCAAGATAAACACCAAGAAATTTAGCTTCCTGTGAACAATCTGTTAAAATGGGATGTGTAATGGTGTTATGTCTTAGGGTAAAGTTCACTGTTTGTGATTTTGAGTTATTGAGAGAGAGACGATTTGCCAAAAACCATTGGAACAAATTGCTCTCTGTGGTCTCAAGATCAATATCACTGATTTGGGAAGGGTGGTAACTTTGATAGCATGTAGTATCATCAGCAAATAGGACTGTGCTTACCGGGCCCTCTTGTGAAAATCCCAAGTCATTTATATAAATGAGAAATAATATTGGACCTAGAACTGACCCTTGAGGCACTCCATACATCAAAGGTTTTTTATCAGATTTAAGCTGGTTAAAAAACACATATTGAAATCTATCTGATAGATAAGACTCAATCAATTGAATAGACATAGGATGAAAATTATAGGCATGTAATTTTTTAAGAAGAATACTATGAGTGACACAATCAAAAGCTTTAGTAAGATCAAGGAACGAGGCAAGGGTATCAAGAAAGTTTTCAAATCCTTCCAAAATACTGCCTGTAAAATGATCGATAGAAAGTGTTGTTGTTTTGTTTTTTCTAAATCCAAATTGCTGCACTGCAAAAAGCCGATTAGATTCAAAATAGTCATTGATCTGCTTCTTTAGAATTCTCTCAAACACTTTGGAAAGAATTGGCAAAAGAGAAATTGGACGAAAGTTATTATGATCATCAGCCGAACCTTTACGTTTAAAGAGAGGTATGACTTTCGCAGTTTTAAACACTGAAGGAAAAATGCAGGATGAAATTGAGTAGTTTATTAGTTTAGTTAAAGGTAAGCTAATGTTGTGTTTAATTGCCTTGATTATTTTTGTGTTCATTCCATCCGGGTCCTTGCTCTGGCTATTTTTTAATTCTTCAATTGCTTTTACAACTTCCTCCAAATTTGTTGGCTCAAATCTGAAGGAGCAATGATTAGAGGTATGTACTAGTTATGTACTAATAATACCTATTTTCAACTAAATAATGAATTCTATAAACAAAATTTTGGTCTCGCAATGGGCTCTTCTTTGTCTCCATTATTGGCTAATATATTTATGGAGGATTTCGAAACTAATATCATTTCTAAACAAAATTTAAAACCCACAGTATGGTGGAGATATGTAGATGATGTGTTTTCCATATGGCCTCATAGATCGGAATTGTTGGATACGTTCCTGAATATTATAAACGATCAAGAAGAGACAATAAAGTTTACAATGGAAAAGGAATACAATAACACCCTACCTTTCCTCGATGTTTTGGTCTCAAAGAAGGATACTGGATATGAGACTCAAGTGTATAGAAAACCAACACACACCAACAGATATCTCAATTACAAATCAAATCATAACATCAACGTTAAAAAGGGAATCATTAAATCCTTATATGATAGAGCCAAAATTACTTGTTCTAACGAAAATTCATTGTTAGAAGAAAAACAATTGTTAACATCTGTTTTATTAAAAAATGATTATCCCATATCGTTTATAAATAAGGAATTGTCAAGATTGGATCGAATGGAACAGAACAACTTAGAACGGGATCCTACAACATTCACAAGAAATAATACGAGGAAAATATCAATACCATATGTAAAAGGACTATCCGAGAAACTTAAAACAATAGGAAATAAATTCAACATATCAACAGCATTCAAAACAACAAACACATTGAGATCTATTCTATCTAAAACTAAACCTAACAGTGAACAAGAAAGAACAAAGAATTGTATTTATAAAATACCTTGTGAATGCGAACAATTTTATATAGGTGAAACGTCAAGACCATTAGACGTTAGAGTAAATGAACATCAGTCTTATATAAAAAATAGAGAATTTGATAGATCTCAAATATGTCAACACGCATGGGATAATGAACATAGAGTTCAGTGGAGAGATTCAAGTATAGTCCTAAAAGAAGCAGATAGTAAAAAGAGAAAAATCAAAGAAGCGGCTCTAATTATGCTAAATGAAACCAATTGTGTCGCAAATTCCTCGGTAGAATGCAGTAGGATGTGGTTACCCATATTAAAGGAGGAAGTCAATAGAAAGAAAATACCACAATTAGTAAATCAGTAACATATCGAGTTAGTACATATTTAGTATTTTAGTATTATTTAAAATTTAAAATATCAAGTCAGAATTTGGTATTAGTTTTGAGAGTAAACTAAATGTAAACTCAAATACTTACGATGTCGGGATAGTATCACGAGGTTTTTCCTGGTTTTCCCTCGTGATTTACTATGGAATCTCTAACGCGAGAATTTCAGTGCCACCGTTGCATTTGGTTGTCTTTTTAAAGGCATATCACATGCTATGATTTTTTGTGGCGGATATTCTTGAGTTGGGATTGATTTCATGTAATCGAATGAACTATCTTTTAGTAAAGTCGTCCCAGGAACGCAACTCATCAATATTGGCAATATCATTTTAAAGTCGTCTACTTTAAAATGTATAATACGTGTCTGAATTGCCGATATAAATGAGTCAGATTAAATAAATTATTAGAAGAATTTTTTACTAAGCAACAACATTTTTGTTTATTTAGTATTATTTTGTATTTTGACAACGACACCCGACTTGGGCGTCGAAACGTTAATAAAATCATTTTTAGGTAAAATTGTGGCTTATTTCCCATTTGAATATACTTGATTATAAAAATGCCACAAGAAAATAGCTTCAGTTCCTTTTATTAATAAAAAAGTAAACTCCGCTAAATAATCTACATATTTTCCAAAATAGAAAAAACGACGACGAAATACTTGCGATTTCGGAATGGTCTGATTTTAAGACTAATGACTTTATAAAAACTATGAACTTTTAAACCGAAGAGTCATTCCTTAGAAAATTGTAAAAAAATGTGTCAAGATGAAGACAAAGCTTATAGAAGATTAAATGAAAGCAACTTTTATAGAGGAAAACTCAATGGAGTCAAAGAAAAGAGAGATTGGCTAAAGCAAGTGCTAAAGCTGTTTATTGTTACCCGTGCAAATTATTTTCAATTGAAAAAATAGTTTGGAACTGATTTTGGATGGACCCACTGGTAACATTTGAATAGTTTGCTCAAATCTCACGAAGAAAGTAAATTTTATCTGAACTTTATGGTTATATTAATAACAAGATCATCAATAATTGGAGTTACAGACGCTGCCTTGAAAGAGCAAGTAGAACGCGAAGCTGACTATTGGATAAACGTCCTAAGAATAGTTGTTGTCACTGCTACTTGCAGTGACTTGCTTCTCAAGGACTAGCTTTCCGTTGATCCAATGACGATTTAACGAGCCGTCGTAAAGGAAATTGTATACTAGGCTAAATTTGACTACTTCTTAGCTGAGCATTTACAACGGAATGCGAATAAATGAAAGGGTTCAGTTAGCTATTTGTCTCACCAAATTTGCAATGAGTTCTTGGAAGTAATAAAATCAAAACTTATAGAAACTTTTGACGCTGTAAATGCTTTAGTTAAAAACTAGGGATCCATCAAACCTATTTTTTCCAGTTAAGCAATAACAGAGACGAAAAATTAGCAATTTAAAATGAAACCAAGACATTGCAGAATAAAATGGATACCTTTGAGACAGCTCCATTAACAGTGATTTGGACAAAAACTTTGGAACAAGTTAATGCAACAAGCAAAACGTGGACTTGTGTCAATTGCAGTAGAATTAATGACACCTATTTTGAGATTTGTTGGAGACGTAACAAATATAATAAGCGAAATTGAATAGAAGCCAAAAAATTTTTTACGAAGACGACGATATCTCAAACATATTCTCTGTTCTCAAAGAACAAAGAAGGGAAAAATATTTTTCGATGAAGCAGGTGAAAGTGAAACAATTAAAGGGGCAATAAAGATTTGGAATTGAAGTATGTATTTAATGTTATAGCCAGTATAATAACTCAAGATCTTTTAAAGAAAATTAAATGCTACAAAGATGTTACATCAGCTGTTAGATGTTTTTCTAGGCTAGATAAAGAAGCAGTCAATTAATACTTTATGTGTGAAATATAAAAAAGATGTTGATGAAACCAAAGAGAACTTGCATAATGAAATTACTCATTCTGTAACATTATGCCAAAAGTTAAATAAACATTTATAAAATTTGGTGTCATCCAGGATGTAAAGATTGTAAACGCAACAATTCCCAATATTTTACCTTTACTGCAAGTTTATTTCACGATACCAACTTCTAGTACGTCAGGCAAGCGGTCTTTTTCGGCTTTAAAAAATAAAAATATATTTAATGCCAAATTAGGCTCAAGAAAATCTAGACGCATATAATTGTATTACATATAGAAAATGAAGACCTGGAGCAACTGAATTGTGATACTATTATATGACAGATTGCTACCCACATAACAATGATGTTCGTATCATGTTCTAAGCATATACTACCAACATTCGTCGTAGTATATTCTGTTTAATATATGCGTAGTACAAGCATAGCATGTACCTTAAAAAACATTCTAAATTTCATGTTCTTTGCATATACTTTAAAGTATATTCTCGTACCGAATATACTGAGTACATTCGTGTACGTAGTAACTAGGAATATTCGTAAAAGTTTATTCTTAGAATATACCTTTATCGAATATTCTTAGCACATACTTATAAGTACATTCTTAACACATACTTATAAGTAGATACTATTCTTAGAATATACCTTTATCGAATATTCTTAGCACATACTTATAAGTACATTCTTAACACATACTTATAAGTAGATACTTTTAAAATATCTTAAAAATAATATGTATGTATAGTATAGGAAGTTTATCAACTTCGTTATATTTTAGAATAATTAATAAAATTTATGTATGTAGGTAGTATTGGACGAATTTCATTTCAAAATTGTTGTATGGTAAAAAAGTTTAAACATTAATTGTATTAACGTTTACATAGATACTATTTAAAATTCGTTTTCATAATTGAAATGACTTTACCATTTCGAGTTTATCATGAATCATGAGTATTTTTATATCCTTGGAATTTGAATTTAGGTACATTTCGCAGAACCAAAACGTGCCAAACTGCACAACCAAAGGCTTTGGCGTTGCCAACCGTCGAGTAAGCTTTTTCCGTCAACTTAACTTAAAAATTCCCACTTTTATAAAAAAAACTTCCCTCCTGTTTACAAAATCTGAGAAGATATGTTTAATTATTTTCAAATATTTTGATTTTTCTTAATATTTTACAATTTGGAATGGATAAGTTACCTTTTGAGTTAACTTTTTCCTTTTATCACCTTTTATGTTGAAAATTCCCGCAAAAAGGGAAATTTCTCTCCGTTTGGCAACACTGACCACCGATGTTATTCCACAATACATACATTCATATCCCCCATCTGACCATTTCTTACCTGAATCTGAATGGATCAGGGATAGGAAAAAACCGTAAAATATGAAAAAGAAAACGGGCATTATTTCATTATTTGTATCATCTATGGATCTATGCAATGTTGAGGATGAAGACGAATGATGTAGTACCTACTAGGACTAAAGAACATACATACAATATCTTTATTGTAATATCTTTATTTTGTTTGCGGTGCTTCAAAATACATAAAATATAATCTATTTTGCTAACTCATTAAATAGGTAAGTACATATAAGTATTATATAAATTTTAGTTACTTATGCATAGTTTAGTTTAGCTAAATATATAATGATTTATATAAATGACTAAAATTTATAAATATGTACTTACTTTTTAAGTAATATTGTAGAATGTAGGTACTAACTACATTCTCACTTGCAATTAAAATATGTAAATAGATATTTGGTAGAACCAGTAGAACCTAAGATGAGATCAGGTGATGCTGAAAACATACTTCTAAGCAATATAGCACTTGATAGCACTTTCTTAGAATATTCTTAAAAATATATATTCTTCCCTTCCCATACAAAGATGTGCGGTAGTAGGTACGTTCTAAGTATATAAATAGAAGGTTTATAGCACTTCCTTGAAATATTCTAAAAAGTACCTTCTTGGTATAAACTAAAAAGATGTGCGGTAGTATGTTCTAAGTATACACATAGAAGGTTTATAGCACGTCCTTGGAATGTTCTAAAAAGAACATTCTTGGTATATACTGAAAAGAAGTGCGGTAGTACATTCTAAGTATATACATAGAACGTTTAAGTACTGTAATGTAGTATATACTCAGCATGTGCTCTGCACATTCGCAATGGTAATTACGCATATTCTCAGTATATACTTTTTCTGAAAAGTATGTTCTATGAATCTACTAAGAACATGAAATTGTTATGTGGGTAATGCCTAGTCAAAAAAAGGGTCTAATTTTTGTCATAAGTAGGTATGTATTTTTTAGAATATATTTTTTTGTTCGTCATGTGTTGTTTTGTGTAAATTTCTGTTTTTTTTTTATATTTTTAAAAGTATTTTTTGGACTATTTTTTATGTTTCCCATTCTTCTTGTTTGGTTTAAAAAAAGTATGGATTTTACAATAAATACATGTGTTTCTTGTTAAAAAACTGACAACCAATAGCAATTAAGGGGGCCCCTAAATATTCAGCGCCCAGGGCCCGAAGTTAGGTTAAACCGGCACTGTGTCGTTGTTAAATACAAAAAAATTAATGAGTTAAACAAAAATGTTGTTGCTTAGTAAAAAATTCTTCTAATAATTTATTTAATCTGACTCATTTATATATAGAAAACTTTAAAATGATATTGCCAATATTTATGAGTTGCGTTCCTGGGACGACTTTACTGAAGGATAGTTCATTCGATTACATAAAATCAACCCCAACTCAAGAATATCCGTCACAAAAAAAATCATAACAGGTGATCTGTCTTTAAAAAGACAACATGTAACGGTGACAGTAAAATTCTCGCGTTAGAGATTCCATAGTAAATCACGAGGGAAAACCAGGAAAAAACCTCGTAATACTATCCCGACATCGTAAGTATTAGCTGTAGTACCTAAGCAAAAATTACCTATGTATTTTATAATCTATTTATAATAATGAAATAGATATCTAAAGAGAGAAAAAGAAGGCGAATGAAAAAAAATTTAAATAAAAGTTGAATGATTCTTATATTATAATTAGACTTGGTAAATATGGAAATTGCATATTTTGCATATAATTCCTAAAAATGCAAAAATTGCCAATTTTTGCATTTTGAGAGCGAGAGAGAGAGAGAGAGAGAGAGAGAGAGAGAGAGAGAGAGAGAGAGAGTGAGAGAATAAAACATTACAAAAACGAGCCTGTACCGCCATTAAAAAGAACAAAAAAATACACTTTCTTCAAATAAACTTTTTTATCCCATGCCTAGATTTTATGTACATTTGACATTTGAACTACTAAAATTGATTATCACCTATAACAAGATATCGAAAATATTATAACTAATAACTGATTAGGCAACATAGAGAAATACTGTCATTTTGACAAATCTGCGTCAAGTATAATAGCCAATAGCAAGATTCTCTTATCTATATCGATATCAATTCAGTGTAGTAGTGTATTATTTTACAAGATATTAGTGTTGATTCATAGTTTATAATTAATTTATTACGAGGAAAACAACGAAACCCTTTGAACCCTTTTTAATTAATTTATTATATTTTTATATACCTAATAGAACTAAGTTGTCTGACTATTTGAAAAATAAATTATTAATTGTAAGTTTTGTAGGTGTAATTAGGTAAAAATCATTCGAATTCTAATGCGAGAATATAAAGATTTAGGAGGATTTTTTATTCTAGAAATATCATCAATGGTTTAAAATTAAAATTTAAATAAAAAATAAAATTGCACGCTTCTTTTCACTTATTTTGGCGCCTTTGCATAAATATTTATTTACTTATACCCACTAAAATGGACCGATTATACCCGATAAACTTGTTTTCTATTGCTTCAATTTAACGCGCCTATGAATACCTATATTGTCAAAATATTAAGCCTTCATCTTAGTTAATGCCAAATACAGGCACTGTTGCCAAAGTTTCGCACAACTTTTGTTTGTTCTCCATTGAGAGTCGAGATTTTCTACCTATAAGCCAATTAATTTCGGTCACTCTCAACTCAATTTGTTTCTTCTTCTTTAAAATGTGTTGTTTCCAGTTTAATTTAGAATCAAGATGAAGCCCCAGGTATTTGACGATATTCTGTTGTGGTATGTTGACTTGATTAAGGCTAATATTTGGGCATTGGTCTTTCCTTAGTGTGAAAGTTATATGTGTTGACTTAGTTTCATTAGCTTTTATCTTCCATTTCTCTAACCACTGTCCAATTTGGTCTAGGTGTTCTTGAAGTTTTAATACTGCAGCTCTTGGATCCTCTTCAGTTGCAAATATTGTTGTCATCAGCGAAAGTTCCAATGGTGGTTTGTGGAGAGGTTGGTTAATCGGATGTGTACAGTACATAAAGAAGTGGACCCAATATACTACCTTGTGGGACTCCTGATTGAATTTTGTTATGGTTTGATAGTTCATCCTCCACTTTAGTTTCATATTCTCTGTGATTTAGATATGATTTTAATAAGTCAAAGTATTTGTTGGGTAGAGATTTTTTTATTTTATAAAGTAATCCTAGGTGTCATACCTTATCAAATGCTTGGCTGATGTCCAGAAAGGCTGCTGTGCAATACTGTTTATTGTCCAAAGCTCTATTAATTACATTTGATATGCGATGGCATTGTTGCACTGCAGAATGACCTTGCCGGAATCCAAATTGGTGTTCTGGGATCCAGTTTTGGAATTCTAGGTCGCTCATAATTCTTTTAAGTAACAGCTTTTCAAGAAATTTTGACATTATTGGCAGTAGACTTATTGGGCGGTAATGATGAAACATCCGTTAAAGCTTTACCAGGTTTCGGTATCATAATTACTTGGGCAATTTTAGTGATATAGGCCAATAATTAAGTCTTAAGATTGCATTTAATATGTACAATAACTTCATTATACCTTTTTTAGGAAGTTGTTTTAGCATTTATAAATATAATCCCTTTTATTTACAGCTGACATTTCATCACTATCATCACTTGACTGATACATCGCAAAAGCACAGTCTTTTTGTCATTCAAATTTCATTTAACTACATACTTCACTTGATAGTGGTAGTCCTGTCGCCAGGGGGGGTACAACGGCCTTCTTAATTCAGATGGACTTACCCAAGTTTTTTTTATGTATTTTGACCCGTAGAACACGAATTTTTTGGGTAATAGTTGATCCGGATGTCGATAAGATTGTTATAAACAAAGAAGTTGAGGAATTACATAACAGCGATTTCTTGCAAAACAAAACATTTTTTTGTATTTTTTGGGTCATTCTAACCAAAAAATGTTCCTACAAGTTTTTTCGTAGGATGCATAGTTTTCGAGATAAACGCGGTTAAACTTTCAAAAAATAGAAAAATTGCAATTTTTGAACCCGAATAACGTTTGAATAAAAAATAAAATAGCAATTCTGCTTACCGCCTTTAAAAGTTTAAGTCAAATTATATCTGTTTTGAATATTTGTATTGCTAATAATTTATTTTTTGATTTTTAAAAAAAGCTATAAACACATACTGTTTTCCGTGCCTAATACATGCGTTTTAATGCATGCTACTTAGAAATAGCCCCACTTGCACTTTTACCTCCTCTACGTACTCGTTCGATTTTAAATGAGAAATCATTGAAACATCACTCAAGCACTAGGTGTTTATAGCTTTGTTTTAACAATAAAATAATACATTTTTGGCAATACAAATAATTAAAACCGATATAATTTGACTTGAACTTTCAAATGCGGTAAGCAGAATTGCTATTTTATTTTTTAATCAAAAGTTTTTCGGGTTCAAAAATTCCAATTTTTCGATTTTTTGAAAGTTCAACCGCGTTTATCTCGAAAACTATGCATCCTACGAAAAAATTTGTAGGAACATTTTTTGGTTAAAATGGACCAAAAAATACAAAAAAATGTTTTGTTTTGCGAGAAATCGCTGTTATGTGATTCCTCAACTTCTTGGTTTATAACAATCTTATCGACATCCGGATCAACTGTTACCCAAAAAATTCGTGTTCTACAGGTCAAAATACATAAAAAAAACTTGGGTAAGTCCATCTGAATACAGGAGGCCGTTGTACCCCCCCTGGCGACAGGACTATGGTTCTAGCTCAATTGACAGCGCAGGTGACCTCCTTGCTATGTGCTGTCGACATCGACCGCGACTTAACTAGTAGCATCCACCGCGACCTACACCTCCACCTCGACCCACTTGTTCTGTTCTTACCCTAAGTTTTGCAATAGCTTGATTAAACTTTAGTTTGCAAGTTCATTGTTCTTGTTACCACGCAAGTTATTGGTGATTTGTATATTTTGATCAGATTATAAATTAGCCAAAGGGACTATTTTCAGTCGCAGTCTATTATAGAAAGTGACCTGCCCAACAACTATGTATAGTGTAATTATCAGTAGCTGTCAATAAAACCATATTTTTACTCCACACTTCAAATATTTATTCACCACCGTCCATCGAGAAGAATCGGACAAAGGGGCATTAGAAAACAATTCGATCCTGATATTTTTATCGAATTGTCCATTTGGTCCTTCGAGCCGGATGGAAGAAAAAAAAACCATTGAAGAGAGGATTTTAATAAATCGTGTCTACTGGCATAACATAAACTTTATGATTTCCAAAAAATTACAAGTATTCTGTATAAAAAGTATTCCAGGGTATTAGTAAACACATCCAACAGTGATTTGTTTGCTTTAAAGTTTATCAAGTGTAATTACATTAGTTTTTATAAATTTTATCTCAAAGAAAAGTATTTAAAACAAATTGCCGACTTTTAAACCCTTTAGCTAAATAAAGCGCATATGTGCGCCCTCCTATTTCTTTGTAAAATGCGTATGGCGCACTTGCGCGGCCTATGTATATGGTGATTTCCATATACATTTAAAGATGACAGTTTCTGGAGAGCAAGAAAACTTTATCCGCATTTTCTTAAAGGTAACTTCTATTTATAGATGGCGTCTAGGCTCAGTGGCTCACGTATAGGTAATGGATTTTGGGAAGAGTTATGACCTTGAAAATGTCACATAAACTTGTGTACTAAATCGGCATAATTCATAGTTCTTGTCAAAATTCAACACCTTAATACAACTAAATATTTTCGATTCTAAAATATTGTAAAAGACTCTAAAGAGTCTGAGTAAGAAAAGAGATTTATTTTTATTTATTTATTTATCGTATGGCATATATACAATAAGAACACATAATTAATAAAACGTTACATGAAGTATTCATTACAAACGAACATCTAATGTAATAATGTAATATAAAACATTTTCGGTCGCATTCAGGAACTCATCGAAAACTCCAGAGTATCGCCTTCGGGGGTATTCCTCAATAATGTGACGGACGGTCTGCCGTTGCGCACCACAGTCACACAGGAGTGAGTGCCTTTCCCCATCTATGCAAGCTGTCAGCACATCTACCGGTACCTGTTCTTATTCTGTTCAGCGCCGTCCATGTATTGCGGGGCAGTTCAAAGCCTGGCGGTTTCTGATCGATACAGTCCATCTGGTGTGTTTCCTGTGGTGAGTCGCTCTCCCATTGTCTTCTCCAAGCGTTGGTGAGGTCGAAATGTTCCTGATGTAAGGAGGTGGCCCTTAGTAATGGAGGATATCTGGAGCGCAGTCTGTTCATTTCAATATCAAGCTTATCATGGTGGACGGGTAGTTGATGGTTAGCCTCGATTTTTCGATATTCTCTGAGAAGAGAATGATTTCTTCTTACTTTCGGCGGTGGAATGTGACTCAGAATGGGAAGCCAGTAGTTCGGTGTTAATCGAATTGTACCTGAGATCATTCGCATTGTCTGGTTAATTGGGTGTCAATAATCTTCGTGTGTTTGCTATTGAGCCATACCGGCGAAGCATATTCAGCCGCCGAGTATACGAGTCCGAGAGCGGATGATCCGAGTACGGAGGCTGAGGACCCCCATGTGGTGCCACATAGCTTTTGGATTATATTATTTCGCGTCTTCAGTTTTTCTGCCGTTCTTTGTAGGTGTTCCTTAAAACTTGAAAGTTCTGTCAAGAGTCACTCCAAGATATTTTGGTGTTGAGTTATGAGTGAGTAGTCTGTTTTCAAAGTGAACGGAGAGTTAATTGTTGGCTTGGGCATTATTCAGATGGAAACAGCACACTTCAGTTTTCGTTGCATTTGGCCGTAGCCTCCATTTGCGAAAGTATTCATCCATAACAGCAAGGTCATCCGTCAGTATAGTTTCTGTAATATCCATGTTATTATGTCTTGCTGCAATGGCCCAATCGTCAGCGTAGCCAAATTTTTGCGAAGTTGTCCTAGGTAGGTCCGCGATGTATAAATTTCCTGTAAAGGGTGCCAAAACAGATCCCTGTGGCAGTCCATTGCTGAGCTTCATTTGGACACTTTTTAAGTTGCCCATTGTGACGTGAAAAGGTCTGTCGGTGAGCATGCTATCAATGAGTTTGGTTACCTTTTGGCACGGATCAGTTTGCAGATTATTCCTTGTCTCCAGACGGTGTCGTATGCAGCTGATAGGTCAATGAAAGCAACGGATGATTTTTGCTTTCTTTGAAAACCTGCTTCAATATGTGTTGTTAGAGATAGAATCTGATCTGTACAGCTGCGGTTAGGTCTGAACCCTGCTTGATCAATAGGTATCAACCCATATATGTTGTTTCCAATTCTGTTGTGGATTAAGCGTTCCAACAGTTTATAAACACAGCTCAGCAGTGCAATCGGTCGATAGTTTTGGGGTTGATAATTTGCTTTTCCTGGTTTTAATATGGCTATAATCGAGGCCTTTTTTAGTGAATGGGGTATTTCTCCTGATTTTAACATATCTGTTATATCAGAAACTAGGGATAATGGGATCCCTAGTCACGTCTGATAATAACGTTGCGGAGGAAGTGAAGAGACGAATATTTATTGCCAATAAAAGTTACCATGGCTTAATCCGGCAACTAAGATCAGATAACGTCGCAAGAAAAACAAAATTCCAAATATACAAAACCTTAATAAGACCGGTACTCACATACGGCTTAGAAACCTGGACACTCACTAAAAAAGAGGAAACATTGCTAGCCACCTTTGAAAGAAAAATCTTGCGACACATATATAAGGGCACAAAAGAAAACGGAATTTGGCGAAGAAGGTACAACTTTGAACTATACAAAATATACCAGGATCCGGATATCATAACATTCATTAAAATAGGACGCCTGCGTTGGATGGGACATGTAGAAAGAATGGAAGAAGGCGAAATACCAAACAAAATATTCAAACAGATGCCAGTACGAAAAAGAACAAGAAGAAGACCGAAGCTGAGATATTTAGAACAAATAGAAAATGATATAACAACCTTAAAAATAAAAAACTGGAGAAAAAAAGCACGAAATAGATCAGAATGGAGAAGAATCCTGGAACAGGCCAAGACCCAGAACGGGTTGTTGAGCCAGTGATGATGATGATGTTATATCAGAAAAGAGATATTTAGTTATATTCTTTGTGACATTTTCAGGTCATAGCTCTTCCCAAAATCCATTAGCTATAGAGGCTTCTAAGCTGTGGTGCGTTCGATAACTGGAGACCCTTAAAAAATTGTCGGACAATATTACGAGTAAGTTGTAAGTATTTTGATCAAGCAATCCTGCAAAAAAATCATCATTTATGATTCCATAGTGCGCCCCCATATCCAGTGCCGGTTTAACCTAACTTCGGGCCCTGGGCGCTGAAGGTTTAGGGGCCCCCTTCATTGTTATTCGTTGGCATGCAGTTTTTTAACAAGAAAACACATGCATTAACTATAAAGTTTTATTGTAAAATCCATAAAATAATTTTTTTAAACAAGTAAAAAGAATAGCAAACGTAAAAAATAATCAAAAAATACATTTGGAGACATAAATAAAAAACAGAAAGTTCCACAAAACAACACACGACAAACAAAAAAACATATTCTCAAAAACAGATAAAGACAAAAATTAGATTACTTTTTTCTTGACTTGGCATTCGCAAACTGCCATCCTAATATTATCGCAATTCAGTTTATCCAGTTCTTCATTCTCTATATAAAATAGTGATAATGCGTCTAGGTTTTCTTCACCCAAATTTGACCTTAATAAATATGTTTTTAATCCTTTTAAAGCCGAAAAAGACCGCTCGCCTGACGCATTAGAAATTGGTATCGTCAAATAAATTTGCAGTAAAGTTAAAATATTGGGAAAAGTTGCCTTTACATTCTGGATGACATCAAATTTTTCATAAATTGTATGTTTATTCAAATTTGGGCATAACGTTAGAAAATGGGTAATTTCATTATGCATGTTCTCTTTGGTTTTTTTTCGCTTCTTTTTCAATTTCGCTAAACTTATTTCTTACGTCTCCAACAAAGCTCAAAAGA
Source organism: Diabrotica virgifera virgifera (assembly GCF_917563875.1). Lineage (NCBI taxonomy): Eukaryota > Metazoa > Arthropoda > Insecta > Coleoptera > Chrysomelidae > Diabrotica > Diabrotica virgifera. The sequence continues at coordinate 187,388,238 of NC_065445.1, read as the reverse complement.
GATGCCATTAATTCTACTCCAATTGACATGTACAAGTCCACAGTTTCTAACGTTTTGCTTGTTGCATTCACTCGTTCTAAAATTCTGGCCCAAATCAGTGTCAATAAAGCTGTCTCAAAGGTATACATTTTATTGTGCAGTGCCTTGGCTTCATTTCTAACTGCTGATTTTTCATCTCTATTATTGTTTATCTGGAAAAAAATATGTTTGAAAAATATAAATTAGATTTATGTACTTATATATATTTTTGTCTTTCGTTTAATATAATATTATAATCCTATTTTAAAAGAACTTATTTTAAAGCCGAAAAGTGAGATAGATTATTATTTAAGTCCCACAATTCAAAATGAAATTCTTAGGTTACTTGGAAGGTACCTACTGCAGTTTGGGAAACAACTGTCTTAGAAACTAAAAAAACTCCGTTTATGCGATTATTTTGGATACAGTTCCATACATTCCTAATCTGACAACTTTCTGTAGTTTTTGGAAAAGGGCCCCGTCACTGTGTATAGGCTTCAAGAGATGTAACAATAGAACATAGGCGTTTTGCAGTGTATTAGCGTATCTGTGTATGAGATTTTCGGAAAATATGTAGATTATTTAGCGACTTTATTTTTTTATAATTAAAAGGAACGGGCATCTTTGGGCCTTTCCGGGGCCGGGGCCCCTGGGCGCCCGCCCCAAGCGCCCAATGGATAAACCAGCACTGCCCATATCATAAATTTATAAAATTTATACCATCACCGCTGACTTTTTTTTGCAGGTTTGATAAAAATATTTAAAATTAACTAGTAATAATTTCCGACAAATTTTTAAGGGTACTCCGGTTGTCGGACGCACCAAAGTTTCGAAGCCTCTCGAAAATTTTCCGAAATAGAAAAGTTGTCCGATTCGACATGAATAGAACTCTTGGAAGAAAATGTCGGACATGCAATAACAATAAGATACGCAAAGATATTGTTTATCATTGTCAAGAATGTCCCGATAAGCCTCGCCTCTGCCTAGGCAACTGTTTCAGAGAATATCATGTATCAATATAGAAAGACATTATCAAAACATTAATATACTAGAGGAGTGCAATTAGAACGAAAACATGCATTGTTTCGGAAAAATTCAAACAAGCTTATATTTTTCTAAAACTTTTTTTGTTAGTTTATATACATGTTAAAGTAAAAAGTTCTACTCGCAGATTTGGCCGCTAATTGTTTATTAATTGTTTAAACAATAACAATTGTTTTGTATAATATAAAAAATATCGTTGAATTCATCATTTTACTTTGATAAAATATGTTTCTATGTATTTTGTTTTTGATTATGCTGAATCCAAATATGGCATTTCAATTTAAAAATTCTTATACAGAAGCTCTTATACAGTATGTCTGCGTAGCTAGGAACCACATGCAAAACTTTTTTATTATAAATTTTACGAACAAAAGTTATTCTTCATAAAATGCTCTGGATAGTCAAAAATTTAAAACTCAACCGTCATATATCAAATCTTATCAATTTTATACGAGTTATGACAAAAATATAAATTTCGTTAAAGAGTAAAGTACCTTCATATTCCAGAATATCAAAAAATGCTATTATGAAAAGTTGTTTGAAATTAAAACTATGTTTTTATATACAATTACATCATTCTAATCGAAACATTTTTTTTTAATCTTTTCTCAAATTACGTATACCCATCATCATTTTATTACAATTATGATAACTATTTTATTATCAATTTTACGAAAAAAGTTATTATACATAAAATCTAAGATACAACTAACAGATTTCAAACTTTTGCAATTTTATACGAATTTGAATAAAAATATGAATTTTTCTTAAGTGCTTTTATTATTCACAGTATTTTAATTACAAGGGTGTAATTAAATACGGAAACATATTTTTTAATTCCAAACAACTTTTCTTAATAACAATTTTCGATATTGTGAAATATAAAGGTACTTTACTCTTGAGTAAAATTAATATTTTTTGATATACCTCGTATAAAATTAATAAAATCTGACATTTGATGGTTGCATCTTAAATTATATACGATGCAGAGTATTTTATAAAGAATAACTTTTTTTCGTAAAACTGATAATAAAAAAAGTTATCAATAGGTTTCAAGTTACGCAGACATACTGTATAAGAGGTAAAAAATTTTTTTGTTGGACATTTATTATTGTTGAAGCTTATTATTAAATGTATTTTACGTAAGTTTTATAGAAAAAAGTTTTGATCACTTTGTATAAACATTTTTTTAACTGGTAATTTTCGGTTTTTGTATTACATTTTTGTTACGTTTCTTAATTTTCTCAAAAAGAAATAGTTTATTTCGCCTTTTAAAGTAAAATAATTTAGAGCATTTTAAAGATTACATCCTAAGCTTTAAAAATGCACCTATAAAACTGTAATAAATCTGTTCAAACTTGAGTAATACCGTCTTAAAGTGGTGGTAATTCTGTAAAACTACGAAGTTTTCAAAAATTCCATTTTTTGAGACGTCGTATCATTTTAATTAAATTTTTGAGAGAAACATCGTTTAGTAAAATGCCTGAAAGGTAAACTGTGCAAAATTAAGAGTATTATAAGAAAAATTGTATTAGTTACACATTTTTAAATCATTTTTAAACCAAATTCATGTAAGTCTCACTCTCCGCCCACACCGTACTTATGCATATACATTTTATTTCTGTTTATTATAACCATAAGATAGCTAGTTCTTCTTTCATGATCAATTTATAAAATTTCATTTGATCAATTAGTTAAAGAATTACATTAAAATAACTCAACCATGCACTTCGCCGTACGCTAGTTTACGTGCGCCAATGTTTGTGAGAAGGGTGGGAAAAATTATAGAAGCTACAGATTTAATTTTAGAAAAATCTTTATAGAAGGTTTTTTTTGTAAAAATTTCTGAATATTTCAACGGTCAAGTCAGTTTCTTTCTACAATTTATATTTTCGGAAAAAACATCTAATTTCGCAGTTCATTTGAACATTAAACATTTCTTAATGAAATTATAAAAAGTTCTATCTTATGTGATTTTTTCCGAAGTGAAAATCTATATGCACTCCCCTATACCTTTATTTTACATTTTTATATTCCTGTTTTTATGAATAAAATTTTAGTTTGGATAAAAAAAATTGTATTTAATTTACTAAATAAACAAATTTATATTATTAAAGCGCACACGTGCATCATCCACATGTTTAAAAGAAATTCCTTGAAAAGTGCGTACAGCGCACATTAGCGTCTCGCAAAAATTCAGAAGTAGGGCAGTCACTGAGGGTATTTGGCTCCGAATTCCATCCTACTACATCGATTTACTTGATATTTTCACAGTAAGTAGGGAATAGCTCAAGAAACAAAGTCTACCCTATGCCGATGTATGCTTTTATTTTGGAGGTGGTTTTCACCCCTTCTCGGGGGTGAAATTTTTTTGGATAAAATAGCCACGGAAGAGGCTAGTGAATTTAATTCTAAGCAAAATCTGTTCCATAATTCTTTTTTGAAAACCCAATACTTTTTGAGTTATTCGTGGTTGAACATTGGCCATTTTCATTGAAAAATGATACCCTTTCGGACGGATTTTTGCGAATAACTTAAAACTATGCATCTAATAAAAAAACTATAAAATATTTTTGTAGATTATAAAAAAACAAAGAGATTCATTCATTCATAAATCTTCGAGTTATAAAACAAAAGGTGGTATGGTAGGTGAGATGAATTTGTTTTTTGGTGCATGCTCAAATCGGTGTATTCAACTTGAAATAACAGAGAAACGGATGGTTTTAGGTGTATAATGGTATTAATACCTTTGGTAGTGCTTGAAAAGGCATTTAAAATGAGCAGTATTAAATGTCGATTACATTCAAACTAAGCGAGATATGCTGCAAAAAAATTTGATGACTAATGTATTTTAAGAAGAAATGAGAAGTACATTTAACCCTTATCCATCACAATTTAAATACATCGTTTTCCTTCTAAAATACTTTTTATTATAGTGTTATTTGTATTTCTATGTTCAAAAAGTTGGACTGGTTTAAAATGAAGGATTTTTGAAAAAAAGTAAGATCAAATTATAGAGCGCATTTTTAAATTTCCTTAAATATCTTTCTATTTCTCCATGTAACTCGAAAATAATAAGAGATACGAAAAAAATATATAATACAAAAATGTAGAGTTTTTTTAGATAAAAATTTAGTTTTTATTTTTCATTACTGTATCTGTTATCATTTTTAAGTTACATGGAGGAAAAGGAAGATTTTTAAGAAAATTAAAAATGCGCTCTATATTTTGATCTTATCCATTTTAAACTCGTCCAACTTTTTGAACCTAGAAATAACACTAGATATAATAAAAGGTATTGTAGACGGAAAATGATGCATTTATATTCTGGTGGATGGGGGTTAAAATTACTTCTCATTTTTTCTTAAAATAATTAGTTATCAATTTTGTTTGCAAGATATCTCGCTTAGTTTGAATGTAATTTACCTTTAATATTGCTCATTTTAAAGGTCTTTTCAAGCACTACAAAAATTATTGGTAGCATTATACACATAAAATAATCGACCGTTTCTCTGTTATTTCAAGTTGAATATACCAATTTCAGCATGTAGCAAAAAAACAAACTTTTTCACCTACCATATCTCTTTTTGTATTATAACTAGAAGATTTGTGAAGGCAAGTGTATGTTTGTTTTTCTTATAACCTACAAAAATGTTTTATACAGTTTTTTTAGTTAGATGCATATTTTTAAGGTATTGAAAAAAAAAAACCGTTCGAAAAGGTATTATGTTTCAATGAAAATGGCCAATTTTCAACCACGAATAACTCAAAAAGTATAGAGTTTTCAAAAAAAAATTATAGAACAGTGTTTGCTTAGCATTAGGTTCTCTAGCGAATTCCGTGGTTATCTTACCAAAAAAATTTCAACCCCTGAGAAGGGGTGGGAACCACCCCCAAGATAAAAGCACACACCCATATAGCACACAACGTTTTACACAAAACTCGACAATTATTATGAACAGTTATACGAGTATAGCTTCTTGTTTTAATCAAAGCAATATTATTAGTAGAATATAAGAAGCTTCTAATAAATGTAGTCACATATTTTTTCATCATCGAATTAAAACACCGAACAACTTTTTCCGTATAATGGTAATACATCGGTAATTATAGACCTTACAATAATTAGACACTACCAATTTAAATCTTAAATGTGTATTTTATAACTATTAAATTGCCTTGCAATATTGTCCGGCATCGGCATCGGGTATCGAATATCTTTTTGTTACCCTTCCCTTACCTAGCATCTCCAAATCACTCCAAATCGCCATGCAGTCCGTTAGTCCGTACTAACCTTCTTTTCTATGTGAATGCTTTATAGGCCGCCATTATCTGAATCTCGTTTTTATTAAATTATTACATACAATATAATACATCCAGTGATATTAATGGCTTTGTCTTTGCTGTTTATCGTGCCAGTGCAGTCGAGCATTAATGAAGTTCCTATAATAAAGTACCTATACATACATAATAAAGTTACAGTAAAGACACATAAAAAAGGTCTTGTGTAATATTTTAAAGTATAAGCAAGTATAAGATTTAGTATTATAAGAACTATTTCCAATAAAGGCTTTTTGCTATGTATTCACAAAATTATCGATACTATATGCCCTAAAAATGTTTATGAGACGTACATTGAATGTACATAAGGTGTACATACAACAACGTACATTGTACGTGTTTGTTGCGGACGTTCTATGGACGTCCAATTTTGTGAACTCTGGACGTTCGTTGGACGTCCATCGGATGTCCATTGTATCTTAGCGGGACGTCCATTGGACGTTCCAATGTACACAGATGTACGTCCATTGGACGTCCATAAAACGTACTTGTGCTATCTGGGCATCAGCATAGGGTGGACTTTGAATTAGGAGATAAGTAGAGGCTATTCTCAAAATGTCATTAAAATCCATGCAGTAGGATAGAATTCGGAGGTAATATCCTATTCTTGCTCCCATTGACTGGCGTAAAGAAAAATTATTATAATCGGTTTTAATACATGTACAAAAAAAATGGATGAACAAGTATCGAGTTTAGTTTTAAACAAGCTGAAAATTTGAAAAAGCAAAGTTGTCATAACGAAAACTTTGTTTATTTACGTATTTAAATTTATAATATAAAAGTATGAAAAGTTGTTTAAAATTAAAATAAAAAATGTTTTAATGTGTAATTATATCCTTCTAATTTAAATATTGTGAACTATAAAGGTATAGTTGTTATTCCATTTTTTTTTCGAACAGCTATTTTCGAATAATCCTTCAAGTCTGATTTTTTTTGCCTTTTAGTTGATTTTTTTATATTTTTAATTTTAGTTATCATAACTAAAGAAAAGCGTCTTAAATTTTCTTTTCATATTTTTTACTTTTTGGTCTTACACTTTTCAAACATTAAAATATATCGTCATGTTTATTAAAATATATGTATAAAACATATGTACAAACATGAAAAGTAGTCGGAATCAGCAAAAAATTTGAAACTTTACTGTTTATTTAAAAAACATAACGAAAATAATTAACGTAAAAAGTGAAATTATGTTTAGTTCATATAATTAGCTACAATTTGTAAAAGTTTCAAGTTTCTTCATTGTAAAAAACAAGAGAATTTAGGCATTTTCCATTAAAATCGTTTTTTTATTTAAACAATTATTAATAAACATACAATTTTTTTATTGACTATTCGTGTATTGTTCCCGCGAATGCATATGTCTGCAAATTTTCATACATTTGCATGGAAGAAAAGGCAGTCAAATTAACGTCTAAAGATTTGACCCAAACGATTGAACTAAAGAAAAGCGTTTAATAAATGAAAATTATGTTGGATATCCGTAATTTGAGAAGGATATCCGCATATCCGATGACCCGTAATTCGAGATCCTTTTCATTAGAAGGATGGACTTGCATATTAGAACATAGTTTTTAATTCAAACTACTTATTCCACTTTTAAGGTATCTCTTCAGTGTGAACTCTCAAATGTGTTTTCAAATTACTTGCTTCACGAAATTGCTTAGAACAAATTTCACACTTGTAAGGCTTTTCACCAGTGTGAATTTTCAAATGGCTTATCAAACTACCTCTGGCATTAAATCGCTTAGAACAAATTTCACACTTGTAAGGTTTGTCTCCAGTGTGCACTCTCAAATGTTGCTTCAAAGCACTTGTTGTAGTGAACTGCTTAAAACAAACCTCACACTTGTAAGGTTTTTCACCAGTATGTACTCTCAAATGTGTTTTCAAAGTGCTTGAAACTGCAAATTGCCTAAAACAAATTTCACACTTGTAAGGCTTCTCTCCAGTGTGTAGCTTTAAATGCTCTTTCAAACCTCCTACTCGAGTAAATTGCTTAGAACAAATTTCACACGTAGGCTTTCCTAAAGTGTGTAACCTTAAATGCAGTCTCAAAGCTCCAGCTTCACTAAATTGCTTAGAACAAATTTCGCACTTATAAGGCTTTTCTCCAGTGTGTATCCTTAAATGCCTTTTCAAACTACTTTCTTCACTAAAACGCTTAAAACAAATTTCACACTTGTGAGGCTTTTCTCCAGTGTGCACTATCAAATGCCTTCTCAAAATGCTTCGAGTACTAAACTGCTTGAAACAAATTTCACACTTGTAAGGCTTTTCCCCAGTGTGTATCCTTAAATGTGCTTTCAAATTTCCATACTGTCTAAATTGCTTAGAACAAATTTCACACTCGTGAGGCTTTTCTCCAGTGTGTATCGTTAAATGTGCTCTCAAAGTTCCTGCATCACTAAATTGCCTTAAACAACTTTCACACTTGTAAGGTTTTTCCCCAGTGTGCACTCTCAAATGTGTTTTCAGAGAGCCTGCTTCACTAAACTGCTTAAAACAAATTTCACACTGGAATGGTTTTTCTCCAGTGTGTATTGTTAAATGTGTTCTCAAAGTTCCTGCATTTCTAAATTGCCTTAAACACCTTTCACACTTGTAAGGTTTTTCCCCAGTGTGCACTCTCAAATGTATTTTCAAAAGAGTTGCTGTGTAAAACTGCTTAAAACAAATTTCACACTTGTATGGTTTTTCACCAGTGTGCATCCTCAAATGTATTTTCAAAATATTTGCTGTGTAAAACTGCTTAAAACAAACTTCACACTTATAAGGCTTTTCTCCACCGTGTATCCGTAAATGCTTTCTCAAAGTACCTGCTTGAGTAAATTGCTTAGAACAAATTTCGCACTTATGCAGTTTCTTTCCAGTATGTACCTCTAAATGCTCTTTCAAAGTTCCATATTGTCTAAATCGCCTAGAACAAATGTCACACTTGTAAGGCTTCTCCCCAGTGTGGAGCTTTAAATGATCTTTCAAAGCTACATATTGCCTAAATCGCTTAAAACAAATTTCACACTTGAAAGGCTTCTCTCCAGTGTGTACCTTTAAATGCTCTTTCAAATTTCCAACTGCACTAAATTGCTTGGAACAAATTTCACACTTATAAGGCTTTTCTCCAGTGTGTATCCTTAAATGCCTTATCAAAGTTGGTGCGCCACTGAACTGCTTAAAACAAGTTTCACACTTGTAAGGCTTTTCACCAGTGTGTACCCTTAAATGTAGTTTCAAATTGGAATTTCGATTAAATCGCTTAGAACAAATTTTACACTTGTAAGGCTTTTCGCCAGTGTGTATTCTCAAATGAACGTTGAAAGTTCCTACTTGAGTAAATTGCCTAGAACAAATTTCACACTTGTAAGCCTTTTTTCCAGTATGTACCCTTAAATGCTTCTTCCAAGTTCCTGCATCACTAAATTGCTTAAAACAAAATTTGCACTTGTATGGATTTTCTTCAGTGTGTACTCTCAGATGTGTCTCCAAAGAATATTCTCGAATAAACTGCTTAAAACAAATTTCACACTTGTAAAGTGTTTCTCCAGTGTGAACCCTCAAATGTCTTTTCAAATTTCCTGATGTAGTGAACTGCTTAAAACAAATTTCACACTTAAGAGGTGTTTTCTCAGTGCGCACACACAAATGCGTATTCAAATGAATTTTTCGGGAAAACTGCTTAAAACAAATTTCACACTTATAAGGTTTTTCCCGAGTATGCACTCTCATATCTGTTTTCAAATTATGTACTTCTCTAGACTGCTTAAAACAAATTTCACCTAAAACAAACAAAAATTAGATATTAGATTAGTGTTAGCAAGAGAGCATATCAACAAAGATTTAAGGGAGACCGATTCTGTATCGATAACTATAATGTTGTATTCAATGTGGGCTCCGAATATTTTTAATATTAACAAAGTTTTATATAAGTTATAAATTGTGAATCTCAGTGATATATTGAAATAAACTGTAAGTGTACAAACTCTTTACATAATATCCAGTAAAATTAGCATTAAAGTCAGCAAATTGCAATTCTTTGTTATTGTTGTCAATATACAAATCCAGTTTTACCAGCAAAATAACCGCTTTTAGTAAAGACCGATATACCTGTTTTAGCAGGTGTACAGGGTCGGACTTACTTTTCACTTAACGTTTATCGAAATGAATTCAAACATGGAATCCCACAACAGTTCTACAATACAAGACCATCAAAGTCAAATAAACGTCAGTCATACTCTTTGGCAGCGTCGAGAGTGCAATTTCCTTTAAAGTCCCAAGCAATTATCTTTAGTGCCTTAGAAAACACCAAACTTTAAGACTACCTTCTCCCACTTGGAAATATAATTCAACCGAAAAATATAATCTTCTCTTCTAGATTATCTAATAATCGCATATGTATGTATTTATCCAATAAACAAATAGTGGATGCTTTTATGAATAATCATGGTCAAATATAAATACAAGGTGAAATTGTCAGAGCAAGAAGGTTAGTTGCACCAGCGGAACGACTTGTGCTCTCCGGCGTATGTCCTTCAATACCTCACGACTAGCTAATCAATGAGTTACAAAAAATCGGCATAGTTCCTGTCTCCCCCATGACATTCCTCAAAATTAGTGCTTCTATGCCTGAGTTCATCACATCCTTAGTTTTCGAAGACAAATCTATATCAGTCCTCACAGTCTAACACTACCAGAGTTATTTACTCTTGTTTTTGACAACACGATATATAGAATATTCATCTCTTAAGACAGTTTAGTTTGCTTTAGATGCAAGAAGCCAGGTCACATTTCATCACAGTGCTCCGAACCACTAGCTCAACTAAACCCCAACCAAAACAATGAAGCATCGGTATCCAGCGCAACAAATATATCTTTGCAAGCACCCAATGATACAAACCCTTCTCAGTGTGAACAAATGTCTATTTCCAATGTCCCGGAGATACCGAACAAAGAAGATGCATCAAATAAGGATAGTCACATAATTAATCAACCAAAACGTAACTTTGATGAAATTATTTCACCTGAAGCAGATCCATCTTCAAAAGAATGTAACATTTTTCCACCACCTAAAGTCCAAGCAAAATCTAAAAAAGCTAAAATTAGTTCAGCAAGCACTTCTGAAAGCTCATTTTCTCTCTTACTTGACCCTGCTAAAAACTTCATAGAAAATCATCCTCTACCTTTCCCTCTAAACTTTGATCAACTTAACATGCTCCTAATGAATATCACGGGATCAACAGATTCTATAACCACAATTCAAGAATATATCACAGACCTATCAGCTTTGTCCCATATGCTCAGTCTAGTTTACCCCCATTTAAAGGAAAGATCCACAAAACGAAAATTCACGTCCATAAAGAAAAAAATTAATAAAAAGACTAAGTTTTCACTCTAATGGCACATAGAACATCCCACCAGAATGAAAACAATGGGAACCTCCAATGGGAACAATGGGAACCAACTCCAGGGTGCAGTCCCGAATTGCAACGAACGAAATGGCATAGATGCCCTAACGGCAACTGCTAGCAAAAAGACTAAGTTTTCACTCTAATGGCACATAGAACATCCCACCAGAATGAAAACAATGGGAACCTTCTCTGGTTACACCTCCGAGGCTTCTACAATTTGCAAGCCATACGGATGCTGAGACTAAGGAAGATGAGGGAATTCTACAATTTACAATTCACGTCCCATCTGCTCAGCGCGGTAAAGTTCCAACGAGAATGGTTCCCTTCATACTCCACACAGAGTAAATGTAAATCAAAAATGAATAACCATTTTCAATTTCGTTGCAAAACGAAAATACAGCCGAACCATATTCTAGTCCAATCAGAGAGTGCCGCAAGCACCTCTACCGGTTTCGAAACTTATTGAATGCAATCCGTATGGCTTGCAAATTGTAGAAGCCTCGGAGGTGTAACCAGAGAAGGTTCCCATTGTTTTCATTCTGGTGGGATGTTCTATGTGCCATTAGAGTGAAAACTTAGTCTTTTTGCTAGCAGTTGCCGCTAGGGCATCTATGCCATTTCGTTCGTTGCAATTCGGGACTGCACCCTGGAGTTTGTTTTGGTTGGATCAGGGTGAGCAGCATATGTGCCTCCTGATGAGAGACTAATAAGTTTCGAAACCGGTAGAGGTGCTTGCGGCACTCTCTGATTGGACTAGAATATGGTTCGGCTGTATTTTCGTTTTGCAACGAAATTGAAAATGGTTATTCATTTTTGATTTACATTCACTCTGTGTGGAGTATGAAGGGAACCATTCTCGTTGGAACTTTACCGCGCTGAGCAGATGGGACGTGAATTGTAAATTGTAGAATTCCCTCATCTTCCTTAGTCTCAGCATCCGTATGGCTTGCAAATTGTAGAAGCCTCGGAGGTGTAACCAGAGAAGGTTCCCATTGTTTTCATTCTGGTGGGATGTTCTATGTGCCATTAGAGTGAAAACTTAGTCTTTTTGCTAGCAGTTGCCGCTAGGGCATCTATGCCATTTCGGTCGTTGCAATTCGGGACTGCACCCTGGAGTTTGTTTTGGTTGGATCAGGGAGAGCAGCATATGTGCCTCCTGATGAGAGACTAATAAGTTTCGAAACCGGTAGAGTTTCTCTACCGGTCTACCTCTCTGATTGGTAACTCTCTGATTGGACTAGAATATGGTTCGGCTGTATTTTCGTTTTGCAACGAAATTGAAAATGGTTATTCATTTTTAAAAAAATTAATAGTTATGTTGGCAGTGAGGCGTCAGACTGGGAAAGTGACACATCTCAATTAAGCCAACATTAAGATTCAAGTTTCTACTTCAAAAGAATATTGATGGAATTTTTCATCGCCTTGTTATGCTCCTACATCTTTCTATGAATTCCAGCATCTATACTGCAGAGCTCTTTGGTTTGTTAAAAGCCATCAAACTATGTATATATTAAAACCTCCCTTGTTGCCCAGTCCTTTCCCACTCTCTTAGCACAGTCAAAGCTATGCAAAATATATACCATAAACACCCCATTGAGAAAAGAACCAAGGCCGAACTAATGGAAGCTCAAGAAAGTTTCAGAAGAATCCACTTCCTGTGGATACCATCCCACATAGGCATTGAAGGAAATATGAACAAGCAGATACTAGTGCGCGTAACGCTATCACTAATGATGCATCAGAAAGAGAGTGTCGGAGTGTCGCTAGCGATCTTAAAGTTCATTCCAAAAATAAAGTGTTAGTGCGTGGAATCCAATTATTGCTCCAAAGGTTTAATTGCATACAAATTGTAATTCATTTTTACCAATTTTTGATTTAATATTGTTAAAAATGTTACAGAAATGTCGCTAATAACCTTCGGGTGGATGCGACTTTGTCTTTTTAAATAAAAAAAAACAAAGATTTAAACTTTAGTAAAGCCGGCTACACACATGCTTGTAAATTAGGAAAGTAGCTAGCATGCCAGTTGCTGGCATACGCCAGTGACAGGCTTGCACAAAACACATTTGCGAGTAATTAGCATGCCAGAAGCTCGCATGCCTTTACTGACAAGGCGAAAAAGCAGGGTAGATTTTTACACGACATGCTAGTACTAGTAAACAATCGAGCCGTTTTCAATATCCCAAATTTTTTTAAACAAATCTTCAACTTCACTTTCGTCATCTATAATAACTGTCGAAAGATTGTATGCTTTTTCTCATGAGGATCTTTCAGTGCGTCACATTTTTTCGATTTCTTTTTAACGCATTAAATTGTATGTGACAGAAAAAACGCACGTTGGTGATTACATTTCGTCGGTGACATTTATTCTAGTTGTCAATAGATGGCGCTATAATCGAAAAAAAAATTATTTACTAATTATATAATATATCTACGAATATAATCTGTACAATTTATAAGACTATACAAATCAAAGAAAATACCATTTTATAAATGCAATAAACACAATTGATTTGTTTTTATGCCAAATTGCAAATAAAATGTGACAACTGTCAGATTTAACTAAAATGTCATGTTAGAATATATGTCATAAATGTGTACTATCACGGACTTACCTTTTTTCTATCATTTGTGACGCACTGAAAAATGCTCATGAAAAGAAGCATAGCATCTTTTTTCGTCAGTGTCATCTTTGCAATTTATGCAAAGCTAGGTACATTTGATTTATTTTAAGAAATTATGGATAATATGGAAGACATTAATGAACCTGTACAAAAACTGTGTAGAATTAACGAATATCAATAATTATAATCTATACATAATTTTTTTTTTCAATTTGAGAACGTTTTTGTTTTCAATTAATTTTTAAATCTAAAAATGTACGATTAAGTAATTATAAATTTTGTTACAATAAACATCTGTTTAAATATACTGAATAGTCTATTATGAAGATCCAAGAAACAAATTGTCATCGATTCTTAGATTCGTAAATATTTATTTTTTCTAAAACTTTACATTTTTATAAAAATTGAAATAAATCAAAACACTCTGTACTTAGGTATAGTCTAGCTTATTTTTAAGGCAATTTAAAAATTTCATCAGGTGTAGGGTGTTCCATAAAAAATATATCTTTGATATAGGTACCATTTTTTTTGAAGCACTCTGTATATTTCACATTATTTTTAGATTGTAGTGTTAATGGTCCTGTATATTTCTATGAAGATATTTTTTAAATCAAGTCGTTTTCCGTACAGACACCAAGGAGAATAACACGAACTGTGACGTTCCGCCCCTTATAGAATCGATTATTGATGGGAAGATATTATTAATTATCGAAAATATTATTTAATTATTCTCAGAATTATTTTCTTTCAATGTTTATTAAAATATAACTAAAACCCATCACAGAATTTTAAAATGCTTGCTGACGTCACATTTAAACGTGGCAACATTGGTTTCCCCACTTTGACAGCTAGGGATTTTGAGAATTGCCACGAGGTTCTTGGGCCGTTGAACTGAACACGCCATTGTGCTTTGAGGAGTGAGTCTACGTAGATGCGGGGTTATTGAACTAAGATTTACCTATAATTCTAAGTTCCAAAGTTATTAAATAGTTATATTGTAGTCATCCAGGATCAGTGAACAGTGAATTTGAAGAATTGTACCGCATAATGGAGTTCCACCCCGGTAAATAAAAAAAACAATTATTACTTTTATTCCGCCATGTTGAATGTCCTTGACTAATTTGCTAATTAAATTTTATGTAGGCTATTTTCATGGTTCGATCAAACTCATCTTGAGAAAATGATGTATTCTTTGTGGATTTTGCTTTTACTTGGAAAATAGAGCTCATTTAAATTAATTTTTTTATACTCCTTTCAAGTTCAGATCTCCTATCTTTTGAAAGATGATTAAATAAGTATCCATTGCATAGTCATACTATTTCAGCCTAATATAATATGTCTGTATACCTGTATATTAATGAAATATTATTTCACAGTAATTATATCTTGTATTCAAATCGAAAATTACATGTGTTATTTGACCAAGGTCATCCGATAACAACTTGATAAAGAGTCGAACTGTCTAGTCATTCAAGTTTTTGGACTTAATGACCTATTTCTTCTTATTCCCATAGGAATAAAACCACCTCCTCGTATTTCTTGCTTCTTTTTTTTGACATTGGTAGATTGGTAGTAACACCATACTGTGTTTTTTAGCATCTACTATGAAATCTTAAAAAACAAAAACCACCTAACACCACCAGGGACAGACCACTCCTCGAGCAACAATCACTGGACAACCAGCCTGGATCATTTCCAGTTGTTCTTCCTTTAAGTACCTCCAGCTGTTTCCACCAGCCTTCCTGTACCTCCAGCAGGACCGCTGCAAGCGAAAGTTAGCACCACTGGGTGCTCATTACATCAGCCAGACGATTGTGTAAAAGGGGTTTGTTTGGGGACATTTGGTGCGTTTTTAGTAAAGACAGACTGTTTTTTGTGATATTCAGGACATATTTTTTTTTATAGTTTAATTGCACACAAATTTTTCCTGCTTCATATTTTTATAGTATTTTTTTTTAACATAATATTTAATTGATAGCGTTCCCCATACTGCATAATCCCTAAGGTAAAGATCTCTGAGCTCAGATATTTTCCCCTGCAAAAGTTGTTGGTACTCTTATTTTGATTATTTTTATGCTGGTTTTCCTTTCTATATAACAATTTAACATTATTTCATTATTTTAGTCTACTTTAAATAAAATTCTTCAAATTAACTTCAAATATTATTCAAAATTTCAATTATTAACTTTATTTAAC
Source organism: Diabrotica virgifera virgifera (assembly GCF_917563875.1). Taxonomy (NCBI): domain Eukaryota; kingdom Metazoa; phylum Arthropoda; class Insecta; order Coleoptera; family Chrysomelidae; genus Diabrotica; species Diabrotica virgifera. Next base: position 187,372,610 of record NC_065445.1, on the reverse strand, counting down.
TTTAACTTATTAAATTCATATACACTTCTGGGCTCTATTCCCTCAGAATAGAGTTTGGTTTCACTTGTTGAGTCATTATTGTAAACTACGAGTTATAAAAAGGATCTGTTATATCCAACCGTAGATTTATTTATTAGGTAAAGGCTTGTGCCTGTCTAACTCACCTTGAGTTACTTATATATTATTTATCGTATCAGGTAATATTTAATTAAGGTGTACGTATTATAAACGTACAATTATTATTTGGTGAAGGTTCTACTAACCTAGGTGTAAGTTGTACTTTCTGTATTAGAGGTACCCTTATTCAGATTTTCTAACCTTATTAAGATTATTCTTAGATCACATTTGTGTGATAATTTTGTAATTGACTTTCACTAGTATCATTTTTTTTGTCATGTTAGAGTCACTGACTAGTTACTTGTCTTAACTCGGAGATTGTGAACATCTAGTAGTTAAATTTAATAAATATATATTTATTGTGCATATTTTTTTTTCTCATATTACTCCTTTATATTTGTAGATTTAATATACTTTTATTACAAATTTAATATACTCTATATCAGCGTAGAATACCTGGAAGAGGGTTAACCCAGTTATCCTTCTTCTGGCGCCCAAAAATTTATTCTATTTTCATTATATTATTATATTTACCCTATCTACTTTGTGAACATTGTCTTAATATCTTCTTTTCTAGCCATCATTGTCATCTCCTTTAATTTATTGTCCAGCCAGAAATAGCCGTGCAAATTGGCCGAATCCTTCCTTGAGTGTCAAGTGGCCATTCTCTAGCATATTGAGCTAGCTATTCAAGTTACATCTATCTATTCATAATTTTCATCTTCAGTCCTATATCAATTCTATACTCTTCGTCTTAGCATCTTTCCATACAAGTACTACTGCAAAGTAGTATTTGAGACTTCAGCTTCTTCAACGCAGAAGCCACATTGTTGTTCCTTTGGCTCCATTAAGTAGATCTCCTTTTTCCTACTTCTGTTGGAGTTTACCACTCTCTTTTCATTCACTCCAACAGAAAATCATCTTCTTTCTGTTACAGAACCACCCTGTATATAAATAGAAATACATATACTATAATTATGTTTTAATATTTATTCACAAATTTATAATATTTTATGAAAATACTTATCAAAATATATTAGTGTTGCCGTTGTAAATGAATGTTGAATAAAGAAGTTCACTTTCCAGAATTTTCCGATTTTTCCGGAAAATGAAAATTAGCTTAGTTGTTATTCTTTCGTTAGTTACCCCAATTTAAAAAAAAAATGAAGGCTCTACGTTCTCTGGAAGCTGAGATATTGTAAAAATTTTCAAGCGCTCCAAATTGAATTTTCTATAGCAAAATCTCGACGCGCGAAGGACTCCTACATTCTACCCCATCACATGGTCCCAGCTCAGTCAGCGTGAGTAATTTCACTTTAAAGGGTTATTACTCGTTTTAAATAGAAGATAATCCGTACTTATCAATTTGCAATATAAAATATAGATATTTATTATCATTCTGTAATAATTTCAACTCTTAATATTTATAAACAATAGAGACGTGATTTTTCAAAAAAAAGTATAACTTGGCTATTATTGGTCCTAGAAAGTTTGTTTTTCTTTTTTAATGTGTTTTTTACCAGATTTTTGGTGCAACCAATTATAATTATTTATCAGAAATAATGACAAAGATATTCTAATTGTTTATAAGGAAAAAACTCACCATTTTTTTATTCACTTGTTTAACAACGTTTAAAAAACAAATATATTATTTTTTTTATTTCTTAATACTTTGTGTCTTTAATAACTCATTGCACTTTGCCAAAAAGCTCTAAAAATACTCCTTGGGCAAGAATGATTGTTTAAACATTCAATGTCTGGGATAAACATTTAACATAACTCGTAAAATAACAAACAGATCTTCTTCAAATTTTGTACACTAATAAAGTCGCTTAATTACCTTATGATCAATGTATAATAAGTTTATTACGGCCTGTTTGTTAAAAGTTATTAACATTTACAAAATAGTGCAAAAAATGTCGATTTTTGCAATTATCTCGGTTAATTCTCTATGGATTTTAACTTATAAAAATTCAAATTAATCGTTTTTTCATGATACATAACTTTCGTAATACAACTTTTGCTGTAAATATGATGCTAAAAATGCTATAGACAAAAAACAATATTTTCTGAGTTTGGCCTTTGTTTATAAAAAATGAGGTCGATTTACGAGTACCTCTGTATGTATTTTTAATTAACTATATCCCCCCTACGATTTAGCACCTTCAAATACCTGTATTGATTTTTACCCTAAAATCGCTCATATTTATTTTTCTACCCTGGTGTAATGTTATTGGTTAGTGTACAATATAAATTCGATCTGTAACTAGTATAAAATAAATTCGTATAAACGAACCGAGAGTTGTATTTTAACTGTAAGCTCGCTACCGTGGTGTTAACGGTGTGGAGTGTAAATAAATTAAAAGTGAAAAAAAAAAGACTTTTGAACTTTATTCGTCGGGAATAATTAAAGTGCGTTAATTGTTCGGTATTCGGAAAGACTTTTCAAAGACATTTTGAAAAGTACGTGTGTGCCGACCAAAGATGTTGCTAGAAGACCTTTCTCCAAAGTGTTTCTCAAAAGATCGATGAAACTTCTAGAAAAAGCGACAATAAATTCGAAAATGTTGCTAAAAGATTTGATGAGACTTCTCCAAAGATTGATGAAACGTCTAGAAAAAGCGACGAGAAATTTGAAAGTGTTTCTCAAGTAATTAAAGATGTTTGTAGACAGAACACCGAGAAATTTGAAGAAGATTCTAGAACAATCGGTAAGATACAGAAAAGTGTAAACGACAATAAAGAAATGCTAGAAGAGAAGATCAAACAATTAGAGACTATGGTAACCAATACGAAAGTTATACCATCAGTTAATGCAGTAGTTTTAGCCGTAGAATAGAAGATCAAAGAATTAGAGAGCATGATAACCGATACAAAAGTGCAACCGTCAGTTAATGCAGTAGCTTTAGATCCTGTAGTGACCGAGAGACGAACTACCGAGAGACGAAACGTCGCATAATATGAGATTCAAATTACCACCATTTGATGGAAAGTCCTCTTGGTCCATATACCTTGGACAATTTGAAGCTATTGCGACCGCCAGTCATTGAACCGAACAAGAAAAGGCTGTTTCCTTGACTGCTGCTCTACGAGGTGATGCTGCAGAAATATTAAGGTCAATTCCTAAGGGTCAAGAAAAATGTTACCAGATCTTGTTCACTCGCCTAGAAAAACGCAATGCAGATGCCCATCTACAACAAGTATACAAAGCACAACTTCGAAGTATAAGTCAACAAGCAAGTGAGAATCTGCAAGAATTTGAAGCAGATGTGGCTCGTGTGGTGCGGTTGGCTTATCCGGAGGTGCCGGACAGCGTTTTAGAAGAAATTGCGGTAGATACCTTCGTCAATGAGTTGAAAGATAGTGAACCACAAAAAGTTTTACGACTAGCAAGACCGAAAGTTTTAGATGAAGCACTTGCTATTGCCTTGGAACACGAAGCAGCTAGCCAAGCTTCACGAAACAATCGAGTAATAACCGTGGAAAAAGGCGATAAGAAAAAAGAGAACGTTTGGAGGAAATGGTACGGAGGGTGACTCATGACACGATGCCGAAGAGATGAGTGAAGAGGGCTGGAAGAGTTGGTTCAAATACAGATGCTTCCTCGATACGGCCATGCGGTGAAAGTTGTAATCACCGGCCTAAAGTAGAGGAACAGCTTTGCCCTGTGAGACGAACCACCGTCGTTAATGAGCAATGGCAGCCTTAACAGTTACAAGACACCCAAGAAGATGATCCATGTATAAAGAGAGTATTGGATTGGATGCGTCGAGGTGAGAGACCTAGTTGGCAGAACATTAGTGCATGTAGTCCGGAAGTCAAGGTCTACCGGAGCCAATGGAATTGCCTGGTACTAAAAGATGATCTTCTGTACAGAACCTTTGAGAACGATGATGGTACAGAATCTAAGCTTCAGTTGATTGTACCTAAAAGTAAAGTGTCAGAAGTATTGCGTCAGTTGCATGACGGTACATCAGGTGGACACTTTGGTATTACGAAGACTCTGCAAAGGTTCGAGAACGGTTCTATTGGGTGAACTGTAAAGATGATGTAAGAAGATGGTGCCGGAAATGTGAACTGTGTGCATCCAGTAATGGTCCAGTTGGTAAAAAGAGAGCACCCATGAGACAGTACAATGTTGGCAGTCCTATGGAATGAGTAGCAATCGACATTGCAGGTCCATTTCCAGAAACCGATGCTGGAAATAAATACATCCTGGTAGCCATGGATTATTTTATGAAATGGACCGAGGCCTATGCATTACCCGAATCAAGAAGCTGCTACCGTTGCAGAGGTACTTGTTAAAGAATTCTTCAGCCGATTTGGTGTTTCCTTGGAGATCCACTCCGACCAAGGGCGAAACTTTGAGTCGGCCCTTTTCAAAAACGTTTGTAAATTGATTGGTGTCAATAAGACCAGAACGACACCCCTGCATCCTCAATCAGATGGAATGGTCGAGAGGATGAACCGAACGATGGGTAAACACTTGTCCAAAGTTGTATCTGAACATCAGCGAGATTGGGACCAACACATTAATTTATTCCTGATGGCCTACCGCTCGGCCGTGAATGAAACTACAGGTCGACACCAACCTGCCTCATGTTGGGTCGTGAAGTTCGTTTGCCCTGCGACCTAGAGTTTGGCTGCAGACCTTCCGAGGAACATGTTGCAGGCGAAGAATACGTCGACCGCCTGAAGTTACGAATGAACAACATTGATGAACTTGCCTGACAACACATCCAGATTGCCAGTGACAGAATGAAAGATCAATATGATTCTCGATGCAAGAATGAAAGCTTCGAAGTAGGTGATCTTGTCTGGCTTTATAATACACAACGTCGTCGAGGCTTGTGTCCTAAAGTGCAAAGACAATGGGAAGGTATGTATGAAGTTAAGTAGAAAATAAATGACATAATATACAGAATTAAGAAGTTGCCAAACGGTAAACCAAAAGTTATTCACATAAAACGTCTTGCACCATATATGCTGGCTCAAATAAAACAGAAAGAGCCCGAGTCCTCCAACAGGAGATGAAAGATGCCGCACAGCCAAGTTTTAAGGAATTTATGTCAAATTAGGCAGAGAGAAAGAGTGCTAGATTCGGCGTGAACACAGAAGTTCAGCAAGATCTTTTTAGTGTTCCACAAAACCTCTTAGCCCAATAAATGACCGTTTTGGAGTGTAATTTCCAGGGGCAACTCCGAATTGCATGAAATTTTGGATTTAGGTTCTACTTACCCTCCACTTCAAAGTTGAATTTGTGCCGTTGGTTGCTTTTACTAGGGGGGTGACATTTACCCCTTCTCGGTGGGTGAAAAACGCGTGTTTAAAATAAGGCCGGAAATGGATAAATTGACTTATTTTAAGCACCTTTTGTTCTATAAAGTTTTTTACGTAAGTCAATACTTTTCGTGTTATTCGCGATTTAAAATGTTGATTTTTCGACAAGAAAACTACGTTTTCAGACCGTTTTTCCCAAATAACTCAAAAAGTAAATATTTTATCGAAAAAAATATTTTTAGCCAAAGTGTAGCCTATTAAAAAGCGAAAAAAAAAATGGTGTACCAGTAAAATCTACAAATTAAGTAGAAGCAAAGTTGTAGCTCATGAAAAATACGTTCTTATTCGTCTAATTTCAAATCGAATAATTCAACGCGAAATCATCGAAGAAAGAAGCGTTTTTCGGGAAAACCTTATTAATATTTTTAAAGCATCGAAAAAAGCTTATTATTTGTTTTTTTACAAAAGTTTACAGCATCAAAAATTAACGAGTTACACGGAAAAAACAAGTTGGTCCCTTTTTTTTGGTAAAAAAAAATCGTGAAAACCTCCCTCTATTTAGCACCCTAAATGAAATTAATCGTTTGGCTTTACCACCTATTTTAACTGTATGTGTATTGTTTATATGATCTGTAAGTTTGATTGGTTTGAAGTGCTTATTTTTGAAAACATTTATTTTTCTAGTAAAAAAAAATTTTCTAAAAATTTTTGAAAAATTTCATTTTTTCAAAATAACTTAAAAAGTATTAGTAATAAGAAAAATCTTAAAGAGTAAAAAAATTGGTTAAGATATGGCTGTTCGAAATTTGCATACACTCGTGATTAGTGACCCATTCAAGCTTTCTCAATTAAAACACTTTCAAAAATAAACACTTTAAACCGGTGAGACTGACAGATCATATAAAAAATAGATAGGTAAGTAAATTGTTTGTAAAGCGGTAGCGATTAATTTCATTTGGGGAGCTAAACACGGCGAGATTTTCATGATTTTTTACAAAAAAAAAGGGGGCCCACTTTATTTTGAGCTTAACGCGCTTATTTTTAATGCTAAAACTTTTGTTAATAATTAAAACAAAGCTTTTTATAAACACTTTAAAAAGGTTTAAATGGGGTTTTCCCGAAAAGTGCTTAATTTTTCGTTGATTTCACCTTGAAATATTCGATTTGGAATTAGACGAATAAGAACGTATTTTTCATGAGCTACAACTTTGTTTTTATTTGATTGATAGACTTTACTGATACACCACTTTTTTGGGTTTTTTATAAGCTACACTTTTGCTAAGGATATTTTTTTCGATAAAATATTTATTTTTTGAGTTATTTTGCGAAAAACCGTCTGAAAACGTAGTTTTTTTTGTCGAAAAATTAATATTTTCAATGGCAAATAACTCGAAAGGTATTGACTTACGTTAAAAACTCTATAGAACAGAAGTTGCTTAAAATTAGTCAATTTATCCATATCCGGTCTTATCTTGAACGTATATTTTTTCACCCCCGAGAAGGGGTGACTGTCACCCCCCAAGTAAAAGCAACCAACGGCACAATTTCAACTTTGAAGTGGAGGGTAAGTAGAACCTAAATCCAAATTTTCATGCAATTCGGAGTTGCCCCTGAGAATTACACGGTATCGCCGAATTTCCCGTTCATTTACTGGGCTATCTCTCTAGCCCACTGTATTGTCCAAGACCTCGAGATGACTAAAGGAATCTCGTCCGTATTCAATAGAAAGTTCGGCCGCCTGGACGAGTTAAGAAATCAGCGACCTAAAATTGGAAGAGTACTCCGATTGGAAGATGGTCCTCGATCTTTGCTGTATATGGTAACCAGAAAGTCTTATACGGACACGCCAAGCTACGAGAACATATGGCGAGCTCTAACTAATTTGAAGAAAATCGTTTGTAATTATGACATCAAAAATTTGGCCTTACCAAAAATAGGCAATGCAGTAGAAAATCTGGATTGGAAGATTGTGAGAAGCATGCTTGAAGTAGTCTTCCGAGAAACCGGCATACGAATTACTGTGTGTTGCATTAACCCGAAGTTACCATACCCGTCAAAGACAGTAGACTGTTTTTTCTTGAATGGTGTGTGCAGAGCTGGAGAGTCCTGTAGATTCCGCCATCCTGGGCCTTCGTCTAGAGTTGCTGATCGGGACGCTCAGATCTTAAGAGGGGAGCAGTGTAACAAAAGAGTACTCTTGACCGACGCCCATGTAACAGTTCCCACCTCGAACTTGTTGGAATGTTCGAGAGTCAGCGCGACATGTACTGAAAGTGGCGTAGAGGGGGACGAGCAGCACGTAGAAGATCAAGTAAAAAACGAAATATGGAGAGTCTGGATTTTTCGAGAATCAGTTATTTCCTATAAAACCGGAAATCGATGTTATGGTTGGTTAGTGTATAATATAAATTCGATCTGTAACTAGTATAAAATAAATTCGTATAAACGAACCGAGAGTTGTATTTTAACTGAGGGGGGGGGGGTACAGACTTTTAACTAGCACTGTATATACAGAGAGGGGCTAAATTATGGAACAAATTCATTTTCTTTAAAATGGACTACTTTGGCGAAAAATCCCAAAACATGTCGATTTTTATTTTTAAATTACAATTTTTTGGCATATATTTCATACTAGTGACGTCATCCATCTGGGCGTGATGACGCAATCGATAATTTTTTTAAATGGGGATAGATGTCATGTGGTAGCTCATTTAAAAGGTTGTTCAATTCTCTATGCAGTAATATAAACATTAACATAACTATTTATACAGGGTGACCAAAAAAAAATAATTTTTGAATTAGATGATTTTTCGGAAAAAGAAGAATGTATGTAATTTATTTAACTCAAAATACATTCTATTGCCGTCAGAAAATAGGAAAAAATGTTAACTTGACAAATAAACAAAAATTTTTGATTAGTCAGCCTCCCACATGCCTTTTGTCAGTTTAAACAATTAATTTAAACGAAAAGCGAGGTAATTTTGCAAATAAACAATTTTGTTCTATTGTCTGACAGCAGTAAAACGTATTTTGAGTTAAATAAATTGCATACATTCTAATTTTTTACGTGAATTAATTTAATGCAAAAATTATTTTTTTGGCCACCCCGTATAAATAATGATATTAATGTTTATATTACTGAATAGAGAATTGAACAACCTTTCAAATGAGCTACCACACGACCCATATTCCTATTTAAAAAAATCATCGGCATCACACCCAGATGGATGACGTCATTAGTATGAAATGTATGCCAAAAAATTGTAATTTAAAAATAAAAATCGACCTCTTTCGGAATTTTTCACCAAAATCGTCCATTTTAGAAAAAATCAATTTATTCCATAATATAGCCCCTCTTTGTATAAAAAAAAATTAAAAAAAAATAAAAATAATACAAAAAAATAAAAATAAAAGAAAATTAAAAAAAGATTAAAAAAACACTAAATAAGAGGTTCTAAATCTCCTAGAGGTTGAATCGGGTTTAGTTCCTATCGTAGTGAAAAAAAAGTTAATAAAAAAATATACATAAAAAATAAAAAAAAAAAAAATTAGCATACTTGTATTTATTAATATAGTAAGTAGACATTGGTATTTGTAAGCTGTATTTTTTATTATTCTTTATTTATAAGTGTATACTGCACAATTTTGTATGAATGAATAATAATTTTATATGTAATTACGTGGCTCAAGGTTCTAAACCAAGGCCAGAATCAGAGAAAAAACCAGGATCACTACTAAAGCACGTAATCTGGAGTTTCGAGCGTTTTCGGCATTAAATTGATGTAAACGGATTACTCACGGGTTTTTTGGGGTCGATAAACACGAATATACCATCAGAACTGAACTCCGGAGTACCTGGTGCCCAGGGTTGCTAGTAGGGCACGTCCTCTTCTGGGGTTTCGGCATTTAATTGATGCAAATGGATTACTGGAGGGTTTTTGAGTTCGCTAAACACGAATATGCCATCAGAACAGACACCGGAGCTGCTGGTGCCTAGGGCACGCTATATTATTGAGTTTCGAAAGTTTTCGGTACTAAATTGATTCAAACGGATTACTCATGGCTTTTTGGGGTTCCTGATACCGATCAATTTGGTACCGAAATCCCTCGAAACTCCAGAAGATGACATCCCTTACAGTGGCCTTGTGCACCAGGTGATCCTAAGGTCTGTCCTGATGGCATTTTCGTGTTTAACCACCTCAAAACCCCCCGAGCAGTCCAGTTAGATCAATCTAGTGCCGAAATCTCTCGAAACTCCAGAAGATGACGTCCCTTGTAGTGACATTGGGCACCAGGTGTGGTCTGTTCTGATGTCATATTCATGTTTAACGACTCAAAACTCCCCGAGTAATCCAATTTTATCAATTTAATGCCGAAATATCTTAAACTCCAGAAGAGGACGCCCCTTGCAGTGAGCTTGGGCTCTAGGTGCATAAAGAGTCGGTTTTGATAGCATATTCGTGTTTAGCGACCTCAAAAACCCGTAAGTAACTCGTTTGCATCAATTTGATACCGAAAGCCCTCGAAACTCTAGAAGATGACGTTCCTTACAGTGGCCTTGGGCACCAGGTGATCCTAAGGTCTGTCTTGATGACATCTTCGTGTTTAACCACCTCAAAAACCCCCCTAGTGGTCCAGTTTCAATTAATTTAGCGCCGAAATCCCTCGAAACTCCAGACAGTGACTTGCCTTTGTAGCGACCCTGGGCACCAGGTACTCCGGAGGTCAACTCTGATGGCATATTCGTGGTTAGCGACCCCAAAAACACGTGAGTAATTCATTTGCATCAATTAAATGCAGAAAACCCTCGAAACCCCAGAAGATGACGTGCCTTAGTAGCATCCCTGGGCACCAGGTACCCCGGAGGCCAGATTCTGATGGCACATTCGTTTAGCGACCTTAAAAACCCGTACGTAATCCGTTTGCATCAATTTCATACCGAAAGCCCTCGAAACTCCAGAAGATGACGTCCCTTGCAGTGACCTTGGGCACCAGGTGATCCAGAGGTCTGTTCTGATGGCATATTTGTGTTTAACCACCTCAAAAACCCCCGATTAGTACAGTTACATCAATTTAGTGCCGAAATCCGTCGAAGCTCCAGAAGATGACGTGCCTTAGTAGCGATCCTGGGCACCAGGTACTCCGGAGGTCAATTCTGATGACATATTCGTATTTAGCGACCCCTAAAACCCGTGAGTAATCCATTTGCATCGATTTTATGCCGAAAACCATCGAAACTCCAGAAGATGACGTTTCTGCCTTGACCTTGGGCACCAGGTGATCTGGGAGTCAGTTCTGATGGCATAATCGTATTCAGTGACCCCAAAAAACGCCCAAATAATAAATTTTGTTCCTTAGTATACTGATTTTGACTTTATTTTTATATTTATGCAATTTTGGATGCATTTTATGCACTTTACAGTGCAATTATGCATTTCCATCAATTTTTGAATAGTAGACTTTTTTCCTGACGTCAACCTGAACATAATGCAAAAAACTGCAAGTCTCTATTTTAGGTGCTGTATTTAAAAATCTATTTATTCGGGTGTTTTTAGTGCTAAATGCCCTGGTCTAATTCAGATGTGTTAAGCTTTATTTTTAAACCAAGAGGAGTAAACTGAAAAGACAGATGCACACCCAAGAAAGCCAATAGAAATACCACCAAATACATCTAGTCCATTCTTTCACGGCTGTTGCTCTAAATTTTAAAGAACCGCTTTGATTGACATGAAATTTGGCATACATATAGCTTACATGTCAAAGAAAAAAAGTGATATTGTGCCGATGTGTGCTTTTGCCCTGGGGGTGACTTTCACCCCTTCTTGGGGGTGAAAAAATATATGTCCAAAATAAGTCCGGAAATGGGTAAACTGACTAATTTTAAGTAACTTTTGTTCTATAGAGCTTTTTCGCCAAGTCAACAGTTTTCGAGTTATTTGCAAGTGAATATGTTCATTTTTCAACAAAATATCCACATTTTTAGACGGTTTTTCGCAAATAACTCAAAAATTAAGTATTTTGTCGAAAAAAACGTTCTTAGCAAAAATATAGCCTATAAAAAAGTAAAAAAATGATGTACGCGTTAGGTCTCTGGATCTCGTAGAACCAGAGTTATACCCAATGAAAAATAGATTCATATTCACCAAATTTCAAATAGAATATTTCGACGTGAAATATCCAAAAAATTAAGCACTTTTTGGGGAAAACCTATTATAACTTTTTTAAAGTGTTTAAAAAAAGCTTTATTTCTGTTTTTACAAAAAGTTTCTAGCATTAAATTTAAGCAAGTTACGCTCAAAATAAAGTTGGTCCCTTTTGTTTTTGCAAAAAAAAAAAAAAATCGGGAAGACCACCCCCTAATTAGCAACTTAATTAGCAAATTAATCGTTACCGCTTCACAAATTATTTTACTTATGTTGTGTTTATATGATTTGTAAGTTTCATCGATTCAAAGTGCTTATTTGTAAAAAAATTTGGTTTCAAAGTAAAATTTTTAAAAATTTAAATTTTGAAAAATATGCTTTTTTTCAAAATAACTTAAAAATTGTTAGAGATACCAAAAATCTCGAAAAACAAAAAAAGTTAGATTTGCTTTTCTGAATATCATGTATTTTTTTGTTTTTCTGTTGGACAAAAACTGATTAAGATCTGGTGTTTCTAAATTTGCATACATTCGTGATCAGTGACTGGTTTAAGCCCTTTTAACTACAGCCCTTTCAATAATAAGGACTTTGAACCGATGAAACTTACAGATCATATAAACAATATATACAGGAGTCAAGAAACTTATGAAGTCGTAACGATTAAGTTCATTTAAGATACTAATTAGTGGGTGATTTTCTCAATTTTTTTACCAAAACCAAAAGGGACTAACTTTATTTTGAGCGTAACTTGTTTAATTTTGATGCTAGAAATTTTTTTTATAAAACAAAAATGAAGCTTTTTTTAAACACTTTAAATAAGTTGTAATGAGTTTTCCCCGAAATGTGCTTCATTTTTGGTTATTTCACGTTAAAGTATTTCATTTGGAATTTGACGAATATGAACCTATTTTTCATTAGCTATGACTCTGCTTCTACTAGGTGTAGAGACGTGATGTATACACCATTTTTTTTAAATTTTTTACAGGCTATATTTTTGCTAAGAATGTCTTTTCGACAAAGTACTTACTATTTGAGTTATTTGCGAAAAACCGTCTAAAAGCGTGGTTATTTTGTTGAAAAGATGAACATATTCACTGCCAAATAACTAGAAAAGTATTGACTTACTGAAAAAACTCTACAGAACAAAAGTTACTTAAAATTAACCAGTTTATCCATTTCCTGACTTTCTTTGGTCGAAAATTTTTTCACCCCAAAGAGGGGGTGAAAACCACCCCCAGGGCAAAAGCACATATCGGCACAATATCACTTTTTTTCTTTGACTTGTTAGCTATGTGTATGCCAAATTTCATGTCAATCCAAGCGGTTCTTTACAATTTAGAGGTTTTGCAATATTTTACCGTTAAAGAACGGACTAATCTTCTTTTTTGGTTAATCATATCGGCGTTTGACGGTAATCCATAAATATTATATTATATTATACTACTACGTCGCTAAAAAGTTCTAAAAACAACTGTTTTTTTTATACAAAAACGGACTAAAAATCTAAAAGTTAAAGGAATAACCTAGAAAATACAAAAACCGCTGATATAACTTAATTAACCTATAACAAGACAGATGTATCAAAATTTTATAAATGTCATTAGTGTCAAAATTTGATAACAGTGGAGTGAACTTGCCTGAGCTTGGACCAATTAGAAACAAGCTTTACGGTGCGGGAAATTTAAATTACTCCTCTTGGTTTAAAAACAGACTAGTTAGAAAAATCTGTTGTTTTTTTAACGAAAATCATTTTAATAGTTAGGTACTAAGATATCTTGAGAAAGAGCAATAAACGTGAAAATGGGTAATATAATATTTATTATACCGGCTGTCCACTTATATTTCCCCCATTTTAATTGCCTATAACTTCTAAATGGCTCAAGATAGAAATGTGCGGTTTTCGATGAAATGTTTTATTTTAGTAAAAGTTTTGTTTGAATGGATTGAATTTTTTATTTTGCTTTTAAATAAAAAATGGCAGATTTTTGAAAAAAAACTTGTTGACTTTTTTTAATGAAACACGCAGTATATATTTTTTGTACATTGAAAAAACAGTCATTCACCTATCCAGCGATATAGTTTTTTAAAATTGGTTGTCAAATGACTGAGCAATTAATTTTTAAAATGAGAGAAGCAAAGTTGAAATCACTTAACATAATATCAATTTGCTTAGTTATTTTAATCATGTTATTTAGTTATAATATATCCATGTTACACCTCTCATTTTAAAAATTAATTATCAAGTCACTTGATAACCGATTTTAAAAAACCTTATATCGCTGGATAGGTGAATGACGTAATCCTTCAATTTACAAAAAAAATATACTGGGTGTTTCCATAAAAAAAGAGTCAACAACGTTTTTTCAAAACACCTCCATTCTTTTTCGTAACTGAAAGCGATATAAAAAATTCAATCCATTTAAACAAAACTTTTACTAAAATAAAACATTTCAGCGAAAACCGCATATTTCTATCTTGAGCCGTTTAGAAGTTATAGGTAGGTAGTTAAAATGAGGGAAAATATAAGCGGACACCTGGTGTTTTAATCCCCATATTAAACTGAATTCGCTAAGCCAAGATTCACTTTGACATATCTGGAATAGAAAACATACAGCACAAAAATTCCTACCTCACACTATTAACTGCTCAAATCAACTTAATCTTTCATTAAAAAAAGAAGAATTATTGGATATAGTGGGAGTGTACACTAAACCCATAAAATTTTGTGCAATTTATTTCTACAAAGTATTTTTATTTTGTACAATAAATAATTTTCTCATTTGTTATCAATACATTATAATGGAGTAGGTACGTACATAAATAATTATTGATTAGCGTAAGGTTTATGTTATTTATGTCTGTTTGCTAATAATAATATTGGCCGTGAGTGGGTATGTTTGGTTGCGTAGCAATTGAGGCTTTCTTTGCAAAAACCCCAGTTGTCATTATTTACAACATTAGAGATATTAAAAAAAAAAGTTATTTAATTGAACCGTATTAAGTTTACGGAAATTCTCAAATTAGTGATTTATTATTTTGTTGATTACACACAGTTTACAATATAAATAACATTATTTTTTCCTTTTGTTTATTTATGAAGGACCTTTATTCATTTGACATATGGGGTTTTTGCAGGAATTTTTCATTAATTTATAGGAAAAACGATATTTTTATAGTAATAAACTAAAATAAAAAATGAACGAAAAATGGTGTTTATTTATAAAACCACACAACACAACTATTCGAAGGAACTTTAACCTATAAAAACCTACTGAAAGCCAAGCGATAAAGTTTCCCGCAAAAACACCAATAGTCATTAATGCCTTTCTGTTTCTGCCGACGAAAACAATTATTTCTGAGAACTTTTTACTAATTATAATTTTCGTGGACCCACAAACAGAAATGATGTTTTTTGCCGATACTTCACAAAAAAATAAATTTTTTCGGTAACACTTTATTAGGTATTATAGTTTTCACAATCATATAATCGAAAATAATATTATTCGCGGCGTTCATTGAAAGTTCTACTCTTGACGGCATTTTTCGGAGTTATACTTTTCGTAGGCGGCGGCGATAGGTGTCACAATAAACATATTGAGAATAATGTGCAAACTGACCCTAGTAGTTTTTGTTCCTTTATAAAATCCCGTGGTGTAAATAATAAAATTCCAACAGAGGTCTCTTATAGGGGTGTGGACATAAGTGGCTGTCAGGATACTGCCAATGTTTTTGCAGAATATTTTGGCTCTGTATTTCAAAGATCACAAAGTCTCAATAGTACACTGAATCAGGGGGGTTTTTACTTTTCAAAAGTATCAGTTGAGAATGTTCTCCAAAGCATTAAAAGACTAAAACCAAAAAAAGCCACAGGTAAGGACAATATATCAGCATACATTTTTAAAGGTTGTGCAGAGGCTCTTTCTGCCCCTCTTACACTAATTTTTTTTATCCCTTAAGCAAAGTAAATTTCCAGACAGCTTAACACCAGAAGCACCAACATTTTTGCATACCTAAAAGCACCGGAGCGGTCAAGATCACGGGTATTAGAATTTTCTATCGCCAGTAGTTTTCGTGTCGTTTTTTAATTGAAAAAAAAACTATATTGAGTTAATACCTACTAACAAAAGACATTTGGTTAATTTAAATAAATTATTTAATTATTTAAGCACAACATTTATGTATAGTAACATTTTTTTTTTTAAATTTTGCTTGTACAAGACCTACACACAAATTTTTTACATAGGTATATGACTTTCACATGTTTTATTTTAGTTTTAGTTCCCACTTTTCCACTTCTTCTTCAGGTGCTACCTCTTCTACGGAGGTTGGCAATCATCATAGCTATTTTAATTTTGGAGTCAGTAGCTCTAAATAGTTGTTTTGACCTGCATTCAAACCTCAGCCATGTAATTCGTCTTTTTCCGATGCTTCTTCTGCCATCTACCCCTCCTTGCATTATGAGTCATAGGATGCCATACTTCTCGCCCCGCATCACATATCCGAGATATTGTAGCTTTTATCACAGCCTACGTTTATTATTTGATTGAGGTGTTGTATCTCTGATTTGTTTCCGTTGATATTGTCCTGCCCTTAGTCAGACGATCTTGTTGCAATTCTTCTGCTAACTGAAGTAGGAAAGTTTGCCCAGATATTTGACAACCAGTAACTTCCTTATACATAATCCAAGCATTTATTCCTACCATATCCAAGATATTAAAAAAAGCCTTGCATGATCATCTTCTTGAAGCTGATTTGGTTGAGCACTGTATGGCCATCTGATCTACAACGTCTACTCCGTATTTTGTATGGTTGTAGTAGGTAATGGTTTTAGGTTTCTTATTTTTGTTTATGCCTATTTCAATATCGTTTGAGTAAAGAGAATTCAGCGCTAGAACATTTTTGATACTGGTACCTGGTTAGCTCAAGTCTTCGTGTATGAAAATTTTTGATTTGTATAATTCCATCTTTTCGTTTTTTATTGACGAAGGAATATCCTTTCTTGTTCGGTTTACTGTTCCAGTACTGCTGGTAGCCTTCTTTCGTAATACTATTTATGTATCGTGACATTTCTTCCCTTATTCATAAATGGGCCCACTAGACGGCTAATTACATGTTCCCCTAGAAGTTGATTGTCTGGTCGTTGTTCATCTTTCCATAGGTAAGGAAATCCGTGCAATAAATATTTGGATTAGACGTTAGCTTTAAGCCAGAATTTGATTCCAAACTTATCGGGTTTATACGCCATGTACTGGGTGAAGTGACAGGTTTACTGTAAAGAGACCGAAATCATTAGACCGAAAGCAGTAGACCGAACTCATTAGACCGAAAATCACTTTACCAAAACCTCACTAGACCGAACAGCAGAAGACCGAAAAGCAGTTCTTTTTACTTGTCGCAGTAAAAGAGATAAGACTAATGTAATTACTGTTCTTACGATGTCAGTTGGACCAGTATAAAAACAAAATTCGACACCGATTGTCGGCACCGTTTGTAAAACATAGGCGGCGCAATAGAAATTAATGAGTAAACTTTTATTTTTAAATTATGGTTCAATATTTGTTAAACAGTAATAATGTTGTTAACTGTTCACATTTCTTTATGAAATTGACACCAAAGATAATTAAAAATACAGTGGAACCCCGTTAACTCGGATTAATCGGGACCGCGGCCGATCCGGGTTATCGAAAATTCGGGTTAGCCGGAGAAAATGGTAAAAATTATTAAAATATGGTATGCTTACAGATAAACTCCGTTATAATTGGCACACAGACACTTGTAAACCACGTTCGCGTTCCACACATACAAAGCGTCGTCGAGAGTCTCATTTTTAGCTTTCTTAGCTTTGCACCGATTGTCCAAACTGTCTTTTGTTATCATTTTGAAACAAAAACAACATTTTAAGTTTTATTGCCATTACGTAGACAAAAAATCCAAACACAAAATCTGAATATATTTACGCGGAACGAACAATGAGACTTTACTACACACACACAATACCGTCTCGCAACGAGAACGAACTTATGTTATTTAATAAGAGTGAAGACTAAGGCCATTGTTTGAAAAATAATTTTTTAATAGTCTTTTCTAAACAATGCTAGACAGTTTCAAGTAAATAAAGGATACTACAGATGCCTATTGGTTTCGATAACACGAGAATGAGCGTTGTCTGTCATGCCAGTTATATTATGTATCAAATTACACAAATACGCATTATCTCTCATTGTATAATGTGTTTGACATTGAAAATTGAAACGAATGAACTACATAGGAATTCGCTAAAACGACAAATTTTTACGAAGTTTATTATGATAAATAAAATTAGCCTGAAAAATATAAGATATTATAGTATTCGAACAATATGTTTATAAGGAAAGATAAAAGAAAATATTTTAAGATGTTGAAAAGAAATTGGAAAATCCAGCATAAAGGACATACATTTTTATTGTTGTAATGTTTGTCTGATAAAAATCGGTCCGGGTTAGCCGGACTTCCGGGTTATCGGGGGCCGACTTATCGGGGTTCCACTGTACATAATACAAATGAAATTTAACGTGCTTATTAATTTGAGAACTATAAGACTACACTTTGAATATACACATAAAATACATGAAAACGAACAATTCCTCTTCCAGTCGAATTGTCTAATTCATGACTAATGAAGAGATCACTTTTACTACTGTATAGTATTTTTACTACAAAAGCGATATTACGTAGGTCAAAATTTTTGACGTAAACTGTCAAAACATTAGAATGTGACTCTTCATTATATCCATGTTTATAATAAACATGGCAATAATGAAAATTCACATTCTAATGTTTTGACAGTTCTCTTACGTCAAAAATTTTGACCTACGTAAGATCGCTTTTGTAGTAAAAATACTATACATAGGACATATTTTTGACAAGTTGAAATATATCACTATCCGTGTGTTCAGAACTTGATTCGACACTTGTCGTGTTTATAACTACCACACCAATATTGGAAAAGAAGTGAAAGGCGCAATTTACACAACAGTTATCAGACCAATAATGACATAAATACGCGGCAGAAACACGACTTGATACAGAAAGGACAGAAAGAATGCTAGAAACAGCAGAGATGAAAATACTTTGAAAAATCGATGGGATATGGGAAGAGGTAGAAGTGCAGATATACGACAGATATGCAAGGTGGACAACATCAATAACTGGGTAAAAAGCAGAAGAGTATAATGGAACAACTACATGAGCCAAATGACAAAAAACAAAGTAGTAAGGACGGCGAGAGACGGTTCCCCAATAGGAAGACGATCAGTTAGGTCTGTATCCCGCGTATGAAAAAAAAGTTGATTAATAGTAAGCTGAAAATTTGTTAATAGCTTAAACGGTGTCTAGTCGGATAAACTGTGATATATGAGAACACTGTAACAGGGGCAGTTTTAATTGTGGTTAAAAATTTGGAACGGTCAGACTTAAACTCTCCGAACAGAGATTAAACTCTCATGCAAAAATCAGACTGCTATTTATCAGCTGTCATAATTCCTGTCATTTGACATATTCTACATGTTCCACTCATTAAAACGCCCATTTGGTGATAAATAGTAGGCTGATTTTTGCATGAGAGTTTAATCTCTGTTCGGAGAGTTTAAGTCTGTTCTGTCGGACAAAATACATGTGCCGTTTTCGTGGTCTGGCCGTTCCAAATTTTTAACCTGTTCCACAATTAAAACTTCCCCTATTCCAGTGTTCCCATATATCAAAGTTTCTCCAACTACACACCCTTAAGCTATTAAAAAATTTTCAGCTTGCTATTAATCAACTTTTTTTTCATACGCGGGATCCAAAACTAAGTGGGAAGACCACGAATACGATGGAATGACAACTTACTGGAGCCACATTGAAAAACAGACAGTCATGTCTACACAAGAAGAAGAAGGAAAAGAAGAAGAAGACATTAATATTGGTGACAAAGCAAGATAATATTTTTATTTTACTTGAACATGAGCTACACAATTTTTCCAAATGTCACTTTTGACTTGTAAGTATTGTTATGATCTGCTTCTTATTAATTTTATATTAATTGTTATTTATTTGATTAATTATTTAATTGTCGCAAATCATACATAAAAATTGAATAAAAAATCTCAGGGTGCCTTTTTTATACTATTTAAAAAAATCCAAATTATCTCACGTTATACTTATCTTCTCTCGTGGGTTCAGTATCTCTGAGTTGATCCTAATCGGGATAAAATAGGGAAAAGAAATAAAGCAAAATATTAAAATAAAAATACAGAATTGTCTTTTATTTATCAAATTAATACTCTGAAATCTATCGAATCTAAAAACCTGTGGACACAGATGTCCGAATGAAATTTATACCACTTAAATTTATTATAGTAAAAAAAAACAATTTATCGGTTTGTTCCCGATGACTTTGGTAAAACAAACTAAACCAAACAAATTTATGTCTTCGCAAGATTACCTATATTTACTATTTATATTTTGAAATATTGGAATTTTAATTCATATGCTTTTTACTCAAAAATTTAGTTCCCGAACATAAAAATCTCTTTCACATAAATTGACTGACCTTTTGCTTCACTCACTCGGATGTCTTCTCGTGACCCCAAACAGCTCTCCCTCGTTGACTATGTTAAAGGCTACTCATCAAAGCCTCTCTCCGTTGTCCAGCTTCAAAACTATCAGCATACCAGCACCAATTCTCCAACAAGCCGGGTCTCTTTTGGCACGTACTCGATTCAAACAAAACTCCAAAAATTCTCTGCTCTCCTTCTCACAATAATACAGAATCAAAGAGGTATTTCGTCTCAATTTGATCTGTCTCTCGTTCCACTTTTCAACACTATTCTCCACTATCAAAACAGCCACTGGTATCTGCTAACTATCTATCCACTTAACACGTCGAACCGCTCCTTAGCGATGCCAAAAACATAATGCCTTCCTTTTCAACCTCTCTCAATCATTCTAACTACTTTTCCCCTTCCACATTGCCAATAATCAGAAACATCGACTTTTCCATTCGAACAAACGAAACAGTCACCCTCAAAATTATTCCGATCATCCTAATTACTTTCTGAGAACTATACAATATTTACTCGTGTTGAAACAAAGATACTAAAATTCCAAACTTTCTCCATAAAACCACTTTTCTAGAAATTGATAATTACCTCTAAACTAAACAATCTTTTTCCATTTTAAATCTAAATACATCGTTATTTTCACTTTAATTATTCACAAAAATCTTTAATGGTTCATCGGAAAGCTCATTAAAAGAGAAATCTACTTACATCCAAACTACATTCTAAGAAATATCTACAGCTCAATATACAGGGTGTATCAAATTTATGTGCCCGCGTTATTTAAAAAAAAATTTAATTTAATTTTCATTTTGCTTTTGATTGATAAATTGAAAACACAATAGTATATATATATATATATATATATATATATATATATATATATATATATATATATTGTATTAAAACAGAAAATAGTGAAGAATTACCAAGAATGATGGAAGCACTAGATAGTGAATCGACAAAGATGAGACTGAACATCGCTTACAGTAAAACAAAAGCCATGACCAATCAACAAGGAGAACCAATAATTACAGTGGCACAAACAAGAATAAAGCAAGTAAAAGAGATATTCTAGGACAAATCACTAAATTAAATAAAAAAATCAGACCGAAGAAATAAAAAAAATAATAAGATTGGCCTGGGCATCACTCGGAAAACTGTCTTTTATTCTAAAGAAAAAAATACCCCCAATACCTAAAATCAAGAGTCTTCAATCAATGTACACTCCCTCTCCTCATATATGGCTCTTAGACATGGACACATACAAAGGAAAATATGGAAAAAATAAAAATATGAAACATGAAAAATTCCATTAATTACATTATCCAATCAGCGGACTGAGCAAATTGACGTCATTAAATCTCGCATAATATATGGGACATCCTGTATAAACAATACAGTTTCAGTATAATACAATACAATAAAATTTAAAATTGATCATTAAAAGTATATAATACTTACAAATGCAATTTAATGTGCTTATTCATTTTTTAAGTACTAAAGAAATGAGACAAAAAATGTATTATAAAAATAAAATAATTGTAAGTTATGACGACGACACTGTTTATTTAGTGTTTATATTGCTTGCCGCCTTTGAAACATGAGAAGGTATTTTGACCAGATAACGATATGATTTGAGCCTAAGCACTTCCGAACAATTTGACCAATTACTCTTCAGTATTGCCCAATAAGATACGTTAGAAAGTAGTAAGCCACACCCGCGTCCATGTGGACTAATACAAGGAGTGATCAATTTTGAAGCAAGCAAATGTTTATATGGTTTATCTTTATTTCTATGCTCTTCGTAGAATTATTGACCGGACCCCAAAAAATGCTTCTGGTCCAACTGACATCGTAAGAACAGTACAACTAAATGTTATTTGGATGGTTATTATAAACAGTTAAAATGGTGTTAACGTCACTCTACCCTTAATTTATTTTTACCTTCACTAATTTGTTTAACGGATGAAAATGATTTCATATCAGACTGTACAGAGTAACAATTTACACAGTCTATATATAAAATAATACAAAAAAATACAATAAACAAAAAGACAGATATACAAAATGTTTACTGCATAATTGCATAATTTACTGCAAACTTTTTAAATTTATTTACCATTTCGGTCTAATGCTGTTCGGTCTAGTGAGGTTTCGGTAAAGTGGTTTTCAGTCTAATGAGTTCGGTCTACTGCTTTCGGTCTAATTGTCGTGTACCGAAGTGACATCTTGCCTTTGTCGGAAAAAGCTGTCCGTCGATAGATATATTTTAGCCAGTTGTAGGTGTAGCAAAATATACAATTCTCCATAAATAAGTTCCATATTGCCGATGCAAGTGCAAATTTATCTGTTGATCATCGCTCAGATCTGGTACTTCTCCTCCGTAATAAGAACCGAATTTTTTCTAAGTAGACATTAACATATCCAACAAGTAATTACACTAAGTACCTACCTGCAAAAGAGAACTTGTAATCCTTAAATAGATGTAACAAAGTCCTAAATGTTTAAGTTTCTAGAATAACTATGAATAAGTAGTAATACAGAGGGTCAAAAATAGAAAGCAGTCAAAATGACCGCCCTGGTGCTTCTAGGTATATATTAACACATCTCAAAAAGTAATTAAACTAGGTACTTGTAAAGGAACAATTATAATCCTCAATTAGATCTAGGAAAATTCCTAAATTATCAACTTTCTAAAACAACAGTAATTGTCAGGCTGTCAGGAGGAATCAGTAATACAGAGGGTCAAAAATAGAAAGCAGTCAAAATGACCGCTCTGGTGCTTCTAGTGTTAAAGCATGCAATTATAACACCTATATTTAAATCAGGTAATGCTGGTAACATTGAGAACTATAGACCTATATCTGTCATCAATTCAATTGCTAAGATATTCAAGAACGTGCTTTATACAGTCGGAAAAATAAAAGAATACCCATGAACGATCATATCAAGCACATATTTTGGATTTGCTGCCTTTTTTATAAATAACAAACGAGAGAGATAGATTATTAAGTGTTGTCTACTAAGCAAAAACGTTATCCAAGACATACGCAGTTACATATTTATAATTGACAGAGTGAGACGGCGATAAAATTGTTCAACGTAGTTATATTAATTTAGTAGAAAATTTAAACTCACACTTGACTATTTCTGTACTTCTAATGTCATTCTTAGAAAAACATTCAACATCAGTAGCGATAATGATTGTATAAACTACTATTCGAGTAATCGTGCTGGTCAACTGATCAATCTGACAGATTCAATTTCTTTCACTTTGACAGTGAAACTGGGTTAGGTTCGGTGGAGTTTATAAATTTTAATTATCAGTAGTATTTACTTGAATAAACTCAGTTCTTTTAAAAGCTATTTTGATATTATATTGTATTTTTGGTTTGGTAAGTATTTATTTAATTAAAATAAGTCAATAAAATTTGTAAGTAATCATCTGTCAATATGGTTAACTTCTGTCTATGAGTTTGCCAAACGTGTACATATTACTCTGACTTTTCAATCATTTTCTTAATGATGTTTAATTTAATCCAAAACAATGAGGAAGACGATTTATCTAGAGCCAACGACATCCTCTTGGGTCTGTCAGACTCCCCAGTCATACTGAGCTCAGCCAGAATTGGGAAACGCAATAAAAATGGACATCAATCATTACGCCTAACCCTCGAGCCTCCTGAGATTGTTCGTTCAATCTTGAGAAACAAAAGAAGACTCGATAGAAGCTTAAAAGTGTTTATTGAGGCTGACCTAACTAACGAACAACATGCAGAGGTTAATTCTCTGAAAACAGAACTTAAAGAAAGGCAGCGTAATGGTGAACTAAATCTCATTCTAAAATATGTAAAGGGTATACCAAAATTGCTCACAAAAAACATAGAAAATCAACAGAATTAAAAGTTCAAGCCACTTCGTCAATACCTGTTTATTTTCAGAACGTCAGAGGTCTGCGAACAAAACTTAATCTACTCTATGAGAATATATCATACTCACAATATGACATTATAGTGCTAAGTGAAACATGGTTGACTAGTGACATTAACAATTCTGAACTACAAATGTTTGACTACAACATCCACCGAAAGGATAGATCTTTATCAACAAGCATTTTTTCTCGTGGAGGTGGGGTGCTTATAGCTGTCCGTAAAACAATATCTAGTACAGTTTTGTTAGCAAGTAACAGTATTGAACATTTGTTTGTTAAAATTGAAGTTGGAAGCAATAAGATCATCATTGCTACTGCTTATTTTCCACCACGAAGTGAACCAGAGAAATATTGTGAGTTTATGGAGAATGTGGAGAAACTATCGGATGAAAATCCGGATCACAAGCTTTGTATCCTTGGGGACTTTAACCTTCCTTACTGTAACTGGTCCAAGGATGGAATGTCTTCAGTGGGTACCCCTTTGACAGGAGCTTCACCTCGTGAAGTTGAATCCATACAGATTCTTTCAGCTTCATGCTCATACCATAACCTTTATCAAGTCAACTTCGTTAAAAATGCACACAATTTGCTGGATCTGATTTTCATGGACGATAGCGAAGCAAGATATCAACAGCAGAGATAGTCCTACTTCCTTTGGATATTTATCATCCACCTATATCTTTTGAATTTAAGTGTGAATCATGTGTTAACAACCCTGGACTGACTGGTGATGCTTTTTATAGAGATTTCCATGCAATGGATATCCTAGATGTTACAAGTTTTCTTTCTCAATTTAATTGGGATAATTTGTTTAAAAATAAGTCTCTTGATGACTTGATCAGTATTTTTTCCGATATTATATACTTAATTGATCTTTATGTTCCTGTTAAAAAGTATTCAGCAAAGAAATTTCCGGTGTGGTTTTCTCCAGATCTCAAAGCTACAATTATTCAGAAAAAGAAAGTTCACAAAGAATATCTGAGAACTAAATCCCCCACTCTCTTTAATGAGTTTTCTGCATTAAGGGCTCAATGTAAACGCTTAAAACAACAATTTTATCTTGATTACATTGCATTAAATGAATCATCTCTCAGGGATAATATTACAAATTTTTGGAAATTTGTTAGTAATAAAAATAGCAAACCTAATATACCATCAGTTGTACACTATAATAATATCACTGGTTCTAGTGGTACAGAAATTGTTAATTTGTTTGCTGAATACTTTTCAAAAACTTATAGTGATAGAGATTGTGTTTTGCAGGATAATATTTTAGATTCTGGTGACATCAACTTATCACAATTTACTATATCTCAATTTGGCATTTCTATTTCGTCTATATATGAAAAACTTTCCATTTTGGATAGCAACAAGGGGCCAGGTCCAGATGGCCTTCCACCTTCTTTTCTTAAACACTTAAGCTTTTTACTTTCTAGACCTCTTTTTCACATTTTTAACCTGTCATTAAAGACCGGGATGTTCCCAGCCTACTGGAAAACTAGCTTTATTACCCCAATACTAAAATCTGGAGATAAGTCTCAAGTGAACAATTATCGCCCGATTAACATTCTGAGTTGTATTCCCAAAGTTTTTGAGTCTTGTTTGTGACTATTTGTCAGCAAGTTTAAAATGCTGTTTTATCGACCAGCAATTTGGATTTCTCTCTAGCCGCTCCACTGAACTTAATTTATTGACATTACCGACTTCCTTGTGGAATCTCTTGAAGGTGGCTTCCAGGTTCATGCTGTATACACAGACTTTACAAAGGCGTTTGACCGGGTAAATCACAAGATTTTAATCAATAAGTTGAGAGGTCTGGGTATCCAGGGTGAACTTTTAGAATGGTTGTTATCCTACCTATCTGAAAGAATACAAATAGTATGTGTTCAGGGTTTTCAATCGTTTGAAATTGAGGTATCTTCAGGAGTGCCACAAGGGTCACATCTTGGACCCCTTCTATTCAATATCTATGTTAATGATATTGCCTCCTGTTTCCACTTTGCTTTTTTCCTAATGTTTGCTGACGATTTAAAATTATATTTGAAAATCGAGAGTGATGGTGACTATCAAAAATTACAATCTGGCTTGGATCGGTTGAGCTATTGGTGTGATAGCAACGGAATGGAACTTAATGTTAAAAAGTTTCACTTCATGGTTTTTGGTCGAAATAGAACCCCTACAAATCATATCTATACTATGAAGGATTGTCCTTTAGACTCTGTATCTCAGATAAAAGACCTAGGTGTTGTGCTGGATTCAAGCTTATCCTACATCCCCCATATCTCATCTATTGTCTCAAAATCACTTCAACTTTTAGGGTTTATCAAACGTTGTGCAAAAGACTTTCTAAATATCCCATCCATAAAAGTATTGTATTGTTCACTTGTGAGACCTCACCTAGATTACTGTTCATGTGTTTGGTCTCCACACTATAACACCCATATTCTAGCTATTGAGAGAGTTCAGCACAAGTTCTTAAGATGTGTTGCATTTAAACAAAACCAGAGGGTTGATGAAATTAACTATTCTAATATAGAAAAGTCTCTTAACATAACCTCTCTCCAAATCCGACGCATGCATAAGGATCTCACAATGTTTTATAATATACTACACTCCAACAATTTTGGTCCTCAACTATTGGAGAAAATTAGCCTCCATTGTTCCCAGTAGACAAACAAGGCTAAATCAACCTTTTTACATTAGACCCCATCGCACTAACTACGGACACAACTCATTCATGTCCAGAACACCTAGGTTTGCTAACCAATATTCGGAAGGTTTAGATTGTTACAGTTTTCCAAATGAACTTAAAGCTCAGCTTAAAAACTGTGTGTGATAACTTGATATCCTTGTGTTTTGTACATGTTTTGTTAATGTTTGTTATTTATTTAATGTTCCTAGTTCTTATGATTAAAATTTTTAAATTTACTTTAGGTTAGGTTATAAATCTCATGTGATTAATGTTTATGCTGTATTTTCATTGAGTGATTGCCCGTTGATAAATAAAATAAAATAAAATAAACATAGTGCATAAAATACAGATTAGTATATTTTTACGAATTTACATTTATTTGCAGACAATGTCTGGAAAATGATCTGGATACCAAATGATCTGAATTCATTAAGTTTACTTTCATTTAAGTCACATCATGCAGCTGACCTAAACGACATTTTTTAAATTCCTGTTACTATTTACGTCCGGCAACTTTAACATGGAGAAATTCATAATACTACATTTGCTTACTCATTATTTTTGTATTATTAATTTATATCAAATAATAAACTTAAAGATAAAACCCATAACTAAATTAAAATTCATGGTTTTGACGTTTCAATTATTACTTTAATCATCGTCAGAATAATAAGTTTCTTGAGCGGATGCTTTAAAATAATTTTAAAGGAACAAACAATAATTAATGAAAACGTAAAAATGACATTGACAATCATTGGGTTAAGTCAATAATTTTCAAATACTACATTTGAATTGGTATATAATGTTAGATGCGACATCACTAGGAATCATGTCTTTCACATGGAAACGAGATCCTATCCTTTCCAAAGTCGTGAAAGCAAATCTTAATTCTATAGAGGGAAATGCTTTTTTAATTGTTCTACGGATGTTACGTCGGATTTGTAAGCTGTGGTAACCAGTATATGGAAGTTTGATATAGATCTTTTCTTTGATTTCTTCTACTTTGCTGTTTGGTTGGAATTTGTTATTGAAAAAACGTCTGATGTATCTTTCTAAGAAGTTCAACGAAAAACCATTTTTACTTAAGATCACCTTTATGTTTTCTAACTCTTCATGTAGGAATTGCCAGGTTGAACAGATAGTGAAAGCGCGGTGAACAAGTATTTTGATTAAACTTGTTTTGTATTTGTTGGGAATGAAGCTATCTGCGTTTATATACAGGCCGGTGAAGGTTGGTTTTCTGTATATTGAAGTGGAAAAACCTGAAGGTGATCTGAAGATGTTAATTCCTAAGAAGGGCAGATTTCCATTGACTTCAATTTCACTAGTAAATTTCATATTTTGGTGTTTCTGGTTGAGATAATCTAAAAAATGTTGAATGTAATCGGTATGTTTGAAGATGAGAAAAATATCCACGTATCGTCTATAAAGAAGTGACTTAAAATCAATTGGACAGTCAGTTAACCATGTTTTCTCATGGTGACATAGAAAAGTGTTCGCGAAAACTGGTCCTAAAGGAGAGCCCATTGCAACGCCATCTATTTGTCTATACACTTTTCCGTCAAAACTGAATAGACATTCTTTGACAGCTAATGTCAGTAGATCTTTAAACTTTGACTGCTTCATTCCTAAAAAGCTTGAATTGGAACTTGGAAAAAGTGAATTTATTATTATGTTGATGGTTTCATCTAAGGGAACGTTTGTAAACAGACTTTCAACGTCGAAACTGACCATAATTCCATCTTTGTGTCTGTTTTGGTTGGTAATTTCCTTCGCAAATGAAAACGTATCTTTTACTGTGAATTCGTTTTCAGTCAGTACTTGAAGGTGTAGGACAAGATATTTAGCTAACAGATAGTTTGGAGTATTGATGGAGTTATTAAACTATCTGTTAGCTAAATATCTTGTCCCACACCTTCAAATACTGACTGAAAACGAATTCACAGTAAAATATACATTTTCATTTGCGAAGGAAATTACCAACCAAAACAGACACAAAGATGGAATTATGGTCAGTTTCGACGTTGAAAGTCTGTTTACAAACATTCCCTTAGATGAAACCATTAACATAATAATAAATTCACTTTTTCCAAGTTCCAATTCAAGCTTTTTAGGAATGAAGCAGTCAAAATTTAAAGATCTACTGACATTAGCTGCCAAAGAATGTCTATTCAGTTTTGACGGAAAAGTGTATAGACAAATAGATGGCGTTGCAATGGCTCTCCTTTAGGACCAGTTTTCGCGAACACTTTTCTATGTCACCATGAGAAAACATGGTTAACTGACTGTCCAACTGATTTTAAGCCACTTCTTTATAGACGATACGTGGATGATATTTTTCTCATCTTCAAACATACCGATCACATTCAACATTTCTTAGATTATCTCAACCAGAAACACCACAATATGAAATTTACTAGTGAAATTGAAGTCAATGGAAATCTGCCCTTCTTAGGAATTAACATCTTCAGATCACCTTCAGGTTTTTCCACTTCAATATACAGAAAACCAACCTTCACCGGCCTGTATATAAACGCAGATAGCTTCATTCTTAACAAATACAAAACAAGTTTAATCAATATACTTGTTCACCGCGCTTTCACTATCTGTTCAACCTGGCAATTCCTACATGAAGAGTTAGAAAACATAAAGGTGATCTTAAGTAAAAATGGTTTTTCGTTGAACTTCTTAGAAAGATACATCAGACGTTTTTTCAATAACAAATTCCAACCAAACAGCAAAGTAGAATAAATCAAAGAAAATATCTATATCAAACTTCCATATACTGGTTACCACAGCTTACAAATCCGACGCAACATCCGTAGAACAATTAAAAAAGCATTTCTCTCTATAGAATTAAGATTTGCTTTCACGACTTTGGAAAGGATAGGATCTCGTTTCCATGTGAAAGACATGATTCCTAGTGATCTCGCATCTAACATTATATACCAATTCAAATGTAGTAGCTGTGCAGCTACGTATGTCGGGAAGACTCGACGTCACTTTAATGTCAGATGTTGCGAACACTTAGGTGTCACTCCCACTTAGGAAGACGATCAAGAACAGTTCCAAATTCAGCGGTATTCCAACATATGACTGATTCTGACCACCCTATTAGTCGTAAGGACTTCTCAATCATTGGTCATGCAAGTTCTCCAACAGAAGTCAGCATCAAGGAGGCATTATCCATATTTCTTTTGAAGCCACCCAACACGCAACAAGACATGGCGTGTTTGAAATTATTGACTTAACCCAATGATTGTCAATGTCATTTTTACGTTTTCATTAATTATTGTTTGTTCCTTTAAAATTATTTTAAAGCATCCGCTCAAGAAACTTATTATTCTGACGATGATTAAAGTAATAATTGAAACATCAAAACCATGAATTTTAATTTAGTTATGGGTTTTATCTTAAGTTTATTATTTTTATCAAGTTTAATGGTGTGTCCTTATCTACATACATTATATCAAATAATTAATTACCGTAGTAAAAGTAACATTTATTACCAATAAATCTATAGGTATTATCAGAAAAATAATAACATCACAAAAATTTTTTGGCAAATTTACGTAGCGAAAAATATGTACAGTAGGGTAGTAGTCACATCCGTTTTTTTACAGTATTAACTTAGTTT
Source organism: Diabrotica virgifera virgifera (assembly GCF_917563875.1). Classification (NCBI taxonomy): domain Eukaryota; kingdom Metazoa; phylum Arthropoda; class Insecta; order Coleoptera; family Chrysomelidae; genus Diabrotica; species Diabrotica virgifera. The sequence goes on along the minus strand of NC_065445.1, from coordinate 187,342,231 downwards.
AGACGTTGTTTCGACTTGAAATTTTTGATTTGATTCGTATGCATATCATCGATGACGCATGTGTAATCTTTCATTTTTCCGACTAACAATATTTTGAATTACTTTGGAGATAGGTTCTGTCCAGAACAACATAGTTTTTTACCAGGAAGTCCACTGTGTCACATTTGTGTGTTTTTACACGTTTTGCAGCAGAGGCCATAAATAATAACTCAGCTGGATGTCATTTTTACCGACTGCACCAAAGCTTTTGATAAGATTGATCACTCTATACTTATTGAAGTGCTGAGCAAATTTGATTTTGATTCAGAAGCATGTATGTTTCTGAGGTCATACCTTTCTGATAGGTTAAATCAAGTTAAAGTAGGGAACAGTTTATCTAAGCCATTTATGTCGACATCAGGAGTACCACAAGGTAGCAACTTGGGTCCTCTTCCGTTCGCTATATTTATTAGAGTAGAGTAGAGTATTTATTGGTAATAATGTACAAATGTACTTTTACAGGTCAGCAATAATTAAAATTGTCTAAAATTACATTAAAAGTTGACAGTACTTCAGTAAAATTAATTATTATTAATGATTATTATTAATGATTTGCCTCACTGTGTGAAGTTTTCAACAAGCCTTTTTAAGATTTTTCGAGAAATTTCAACTCTGCAGGACTCTGAGATGCTGCAACGTGATCTGAACTCAGTAATTCAATGGTTCGATGACAACAAAATGTTTTTAAACACTTCTACATGTCATGTTTTTACTATCACTCGAAAAACACAATACGTGGAGAACCAATACAAAATTTCTAACACTGTACTTGGAAGAAAGAACACTTGCAAAGATCTTGGAGTAATGTTTCAGCAAAATTATTTCCTTGATATTAAAAGAAATAGTTTAATTCTATTAAGTGTAATTATGAAGGTGTAAACACATGATTAACTCTATGGGTCTATATATTAACTCTATGGGTTAAAAGACGCAAATGGAACGGGCTGTGCAGTATTCCACGAAAATAAAAATTACCATCATCAATATAGCCTACCTATTGAATGCTCAATATACACAGCAGAAATGATAGCAGTAATGTTTGCTGTTCAGTATGTACTACTGAATCCAACTAGCAATTATGTTATATTTACTGACAGTAAAAGCGTGGTGGACAGATTGAGTAACATTCAAACAGTCAAACACATAAACCACATTGAATTGAATATTCTTAAAACTCTGATATTATACAATTAGGAGTAAATGTAACAATTGCTTGGATTAAGGGTCATTCGGGAATAAAAGGCAATGAAATAGTTGACAATTTTGCTAAATCAGCTTATGTGATCGGAGAAAAAATAAACAAAAATTTAATTCCAGCTTCAGATATTGATACTTTTAGCAGACAAAAACTTAAAAATAATTGGCAATTGCATTACAGAGAATGTAATACTGGCTCAAATTTTGCTCATTGTAACCTCAAAAAGATGGTTTTACACAGAATATAACAGACATTTTATAAAAACCATTAATCGGTTGAGAGCCAATCATGCTCTTATGCCATCTTACATGCATAGAATCGGCTTGGCAGATACTCCCAATTGTACTTGTGGCAAAATCGGAGATCTAACACATGTCATATTAGAATGTCATTTAAACATAAATAACATAAACGACCTTTATAAGGAATTAAAAGATTTAAAATGTTTTTTCCCAATAAACCTAAATACTTTAATATTTACAAATGATATGGAAATTCTTCATCTCATTTATAAACATGTTAAATTATGTAAATACAAGTTGTAAACGTAATATGTAATAAATAGGCATAATTTGTTAATGTGGTTTGAAAAAATTAAAAAAATAATATTAAAAAAAAACACAAAATAAAATAATAACAAAAAAAAAATAATAAACAAAAAAAAAGAAAAAAAAAGGAACAAAAATAAAAAAGAATAGAAAAAAAAGAAGTAAAAAAAAGTAAATCGCACAAATTAAAATATATATTAAAAAAAAACAGTAAAATAATTAAAAAAAAATCAAAATAAAAAAAAGCTACACAATGTACCAATGTATCTATAAAAATAAAATTGTAGAATGTACTTATGTTATAAGAAATTTATGACTATGAATCTGCAATCAATTAGAAACAAGTCTGGCTAATTGGCTCTGCCAAAGCCATTTTTCAAAAAAAAAACTCTATCAAAATTACCCTTTCAGATCAGGCACTTCACAGTAAAAAATAAAATTTTTAATAAAATGTTTTTTTATTAAACTTAATTTTAAAAAAATATTTAAATATGAATAATTTTTTTTAAATGTCAGTCATTTTTTGTAAAAATTTTGAAAAATTATTTTGACAAATAATTTTTTTATTTTTTGGGTTAATTGGAAATACAAGTCAAGATCATCATTGGAAAAGCATACAGAACTCTTGGCTTCATAATTAAAATTTTTTAAAAGAACTGAAACTCTAATATCATTATACAATGCACTGGTAAGACCTCACTTGGAGTATGCCTCTATTATATGGGCACTACAAGCCGAATTCAATGTTGATCTGATTGAAAAGGTTCAAAAACGATTCTTGGGGTTTCTTTATGTCAGAAAGTTTGGTATCTATCCATACATGATTTCCTATAATGCTATGCTAACTTGTTTTAAAGTTCAGAGACTGCATAATACAAGACATTTTCATTTAGCCCTTTTTGTATACTATGTTGTTAATCACATTAAATATAAAGATTTATTTTTTATAAATAATATTAATTCATGTTCCAAAAACACATTTAAGAATTAATAACAAACGACTGTTCTCAACTAATAAGACTGATTGTTCACCCATAAATACGATGTTAGAAGAATGTAACCATATGATAATTTTATTAACTGTGATAAATTCTTAGTCCTGTCGCCAGGGGGGGTACAACGGCCTCCTGTATTCAGATGGACTTACCCAAGTTTTTTTTATGTATTTTGACTTGTAGAACACGAATTTTTTGGGTAACAGTTGATCCGGATGTCGATAAGATTGTTATAAACCAAGAAGTTGAGGAATCACATAACAGCGATTTCTCGCAAAACAAAACTTTTTTTTGTATATTTTGGGCCATTCTAACCAAAAAATGTTCCTACAATTTTTTTCGTAGGATGCATAGTTTTCGAGATAAACGCTGTTGAACTTTCAAAAAATCGAAAAATTGCAATTTTTGAACCCGAATAACTTTTGATTAAAAAATAAAATAGCAATTCTGCTTACCGCATTTGAAAGTTCAAGTCAAATTATATCGGTTTTAATTATTTGTATTGCTAAAAATTTATTATTTTATTGTTAAAACAAAGCTATAAACACCTAGTGCTTGAGTGATGTTTTCAATGATTTCTCATTTAAAATCAAACGAGTAGGTAGAGGAGATAAGAGTGCAAGCGGGGCTATTTCTACGTAGCATGCATTAAAACGCATGTATTAATCACGGGAAACACTATGTGTTTATAGCTTTTTTTAACAATCAAAAAATAAATTTTTAGTAATGCAAATATTCAAAACAGATATAATTTGACTCAAACTTTTAAAGCCGGTAAGCAGAATTGCTATTTTATTTTTTATTCAAAGGTTATTCGGGTTCAAAAATTGCAATTTTTCGATTTTTTGAAAGTTCAGCCGCGTTTATCTCGAAAACTATGCATCCTACGAAAAAACTTGTAGGAACATTTTTTGGTTAGAATGACCCAAAAAAATACAAAAAAATGTTTTGTTTTGCGAGAAATCGCTGTTATGTAATTCCTCAACTTCTTTGTTTATAACAATCTTATCGACATCCGGATCAACTGTTACCCAAAAAATTCGTATTCTACAGGCCAAAATACATAACAAAAACTTAGGTAAGTCCATCTGAATTAAGAAGGCCGTTGTACCCCCCCTGGCGACAGGACTATCTTCTGTGAAACAAATAAAAGTTGCTTCTGAAACAAATTTCTAGTCTAGAAAATTTGTTGTAAAATTTTATTTAGATTTGTTTAGATGTATTTGTAGTATTTTTTTTAACTTGTTCTTACTTGTTCTATTCTGTTTAGGTTTAGTACTTAAGAGGCTACAGTAGTGATCAACAGGTAGCAACAAATGCGTTCCAAGATTGTGGCTGTAATTTTGAATATTTTGTCGAGATATTTGGCACACATATTCGTAATATAATAAAAAATGGCGGTACAGAGCCCAAATTGAGAAATATATTAGTATGTGGATATTACTCTGTAATTAAATTAGTGTAGGAAACAAAGGTTGAACCTTGCAAAATGGACACAAGTCCGGTTTTATTTTTTTTCTGGTATATCAAGGGGTGTTTATTATAAGACTAACTTTTTCTGAAAAAATTTCGCCCCGGAACCTCCCTTTTCACCCCTTTAAAGGGGGTAATTTGTGGTTTTTGCGGAACGTAGCCCTTCCTGTAACTTTTACAAAAAATTTCCTTTATAGAAATATGAAGAGGACTATATTTTCTACGATTTATTTCCAACATCATCTCTCTATCATCCACCGTTTAGCGGGGGTGGCGCCCTAAAGTTGACAAGTTTTTAAAAAAGATGTTTTTAAAAAATATATATTTTTCCCTAACTGTAACGGAAATTAAGAAGAAATCCTGCGGCAATTATTCACAAATAATTGACTGATTTTTTGGTATAGGTTTTACTTAAGAATAATTGCCCTTTTTTTAATTACAGGGTGTTACATTTTAAAAAACCTCTTTTTATACCATCTGAACCGTTTATGCTAGAGTAAAAATACTTTCAGCAATTACTCATGTACTGGTGCTATTTACAAATTTGTATAATGCACCCCCATTTTTTCCCCGGAACCACCCCAAAAAAAAGAAGAATTAATAAATAAATTGATTTTCTTGGAATCCTTCACACACAATGCCCTTTATTAATATGCTTCATACATCATTTTGTGTACGTTATTATTACCCATGCATGGATACCAAAAGCAATTTCCTAGTGCAACCCCTTAAGCAAAAAAAAATAAATAAAATGGGGGGTTGAAAATTTTTTTTTGTTTTTTGCTTTTTGATCCATATGGGCATATGCTTCATCAATAGTGCTTTTGAAAAATATATATGGTTATTGCAACATCTCTGCGAAAACCACCCCTATCCTTGAAAATGTACTGCAGAAACTACCCCTATCCCTTGGCGAGCATGTTTTTACGATTTTCTCATTACCTATGTATTATTTTTAAACAAAACTTATACAAGGTTAAAGACCACTATTTACTCCAAAAATTATGTCCCATTCATTTTTTCGTATAAGCAACGGTTACGGCACAGTGGCGCCGTAAACCTCATATATGCTTTGGAGGGCTCCAGTTTTTGTTTTTTTTTTCGTCATCTGTTCGTTTTATTGATAAAGTACTTATGCAAAATAAAACAACACAGTGTAACCTTCAAATTATGACTTATGGACATTTTACATTCTTTGCTCCCCAAAGCCACAGTGGTGGCCCAAAATAAATTTTTGCATATTTTCGCCACCTACATGCATTTTATTGCATTAATGCTACCTTAACAGCACAATATTTACCCTTAGGTGGTCGCTACGCAGTGGCGGATCCAGGGAGGGGTGATGGGGGTGAACATCTCCCCCCCCCTCTCAAACCAAGTCATATTATATTCAAAGATTATCAAAATATTCATTTATTTTTATAGAAATTTAACCAATTGGCACCCCCCTCTTAACGATGCTGGATCCGCCACTGTCGCTAAAGCATAAAAAGTCATTCTTATAAAAATAATATTAATATTATATAAGTATTTCTATAAAAATAAATGAATATTTTTATAATCTTCAAATATAATATCACTTGGTTTGAGAGGGGTGGGGGTGATCGCCCCCATCACACCTCCCTGGATACGCCACTGCTTAGCGACCACTTAGGGGTGAATATTGTGCTATTAAGGTAGCATTAACGCAATAAAATGCGTGTAGGTGGCGAAAATATGAAAAAATTTATTTTGGGCCACCACTGTAGCTTTGGGGAGCAAAGAATGTAAAATGTGCATAGGTCATGATTTGTAGGTTACACTGTGTTGTTTTATTTTACATAAGTACTTTATCAATAAAACAAACAGATGACGAAAAAATAAACAAAAACTGGAGCCCGTCAAAGCATATATGAGGTTTACGGCGCCACTGTGCCGTAACGGTTGCTTAAACGAAAAAAATGAATAGGACCTAATTTTTAGAGTAAATAGTGGTCTTTAACCTTGTATAAGTTTTGTTTAAAAAAAATGAATAGGTAATGAGAAAATCGTAAAAAAATGCTGGATAAGGTATAGGGGTAGTTTCTGCAGTATATTTTCAAGGATAGGGGTGGTTTGCGCAGGGATGTTGCAATAACCATATATATTTTTGAAAAGCACTATTGATGAAGCATATGCCCATATGGATCAAAAAGCAAAAAACAAAAAAAAAATTTTAACCCCCCATTTTATTTATTGTTTTTGGCTACAAGGGTTGCACTAGGAAATCGCGTTTAGTGTCCATGCATGGGTAATAATAACTTGCACAAAATGATATATGAAGCATATTAATGAAGGGCATTGTGTGTTAAGGATTCCAAGAAAATCACTTTATTTATTAATTCTTCTTCTTTTTTGGGTGGTTCCGGGGAAAAAATGGGGGTGCATTATACAAATTTGTAAATAACACCAGTACATGGGTAATCGCTGAAAGTCTTTTTACTCTAGCATAAACGGTTCAGATGGTATAAAAAGGGGTTTTTTAAAATGTAACACCCTGTAATTAAAAAAAGGGCAATTACCCTTCAGTGAAACCTATACGAAAAAATCAATCATATATTTGTAAATAATCTCCGTAGCATTTCTTTTTAATTTCCGTTACAGTTAGCGAAAAATATATTTTTTCTAAAAACATCTTTTTTAAAAACTTGTCAAATTTGGGGCGCCACCCTTGCTAAACGGTGGATGATAGAGAGATGCTGTTGGAAATAGATCGTAGAAAATATAGTCCTCTTCATATTTCTATAAAAGAAATTTTTTGTAAAAGGTACAGGAAGGGCTACGTTCTGCAAAAACCATAAATTACCCCCTTTAAAGGGGTGAAAAGGGGGGTTCCGGGGCGAAATTTTTTCAGAAAAAGTTAGTCTTATAATAAGCACCCCTTGATATGCCAGAAAAAAAATAAAACCGGACTTGTGTCCATTTTGCAAGGTTCAACCTCTGTTTCCTACACTAAATGCAATATTAAAAAACCGAGCCTGTACCGCCATTAAGAAGAACAAAAAAATAAACTTTCTTCAAATAAACTTTTTTATTTCATGCCTAGATTTTGTGTAATCTTGGAACTACATACTAAAATTTTTTATTTCTAACAAGAAATCAAACATATTATAACTAATAACTAATTAGACAACACAGAGAAATTATCACTGTCATTTTGACAAACCTGCGTCAGATTTTCTCTAATCTGTTCTGTCATCTTTATCGATATCTTTTCAGTGCAGTAGTGTGTTAATTTAAGAATTCGTTATTGTTGTTTCATAGGAAAGTAGTGTTTATTGATAGTTAATTCATTATATTTTTGTTGTTGTATAAGTTGTTGGCCTCTTTGGAAGAATAGAATGTTGTTAATTGTGAGTTTTAGTTATATGTAGGTAGGTAAGTATATTTTACGTAAAAATATTTCGAATTCTAATGCAAGTATATAAATTAGGAGGATTTTTTATTCTAAAAATATTATCAATAGTTTAACAAAATGCGAAAAGTAAATCAAACAAAAAATAAAGTGAAACCGTCTAAGAAAATTCCATTAAAAACCGTGCAAAAATTATGCGAAAATCAAAATTTTCACCCATTTTGGTTTATTTTTATAAATATTTACTTACTAATAATAAAATCGTTTTCTATTACAGTCAAATCCGCTTATTGGAATAGCCTTTGTGCCCAGCAAAATTATTCCTTTAACTGGAATATTCTAATAACCGATCATTAATGGAGAGTAGAAACGTTTCGGGACCTCAAATTTCTATTCCTTAAAGTGGGATATTCCTGTAACCAGTATTCTAATAAGTGGGTTCGACTGTACTTCCAATTAGCGCAACTATGATATTGTCAAAATATTAATCTTAGATAATGTCAATTACCACTGTTGGCAAAGTTTATGATACTATCTCCCAAAGTTATATTTTGTTGCTACCTGTTGATTGCTACTGTTGGCTCTTAATATATGAATTAGTTTTTAGCATTAGTAAGCACTCTTTTAATGTAATAACAATAATTTTGTGTATTAAAGGAGGTTAAATAAATAAAAAAAAATACAACAAAGACAAAGTTACTTGTGGTTAGTAAAGACGTCGGCCCTATGCAACTAATTGTTAATAATGAACCTTTAACAAAAGTTAACCATTTTAAATACCTAGGATGTTGGATAAACAAGACACTAAATCTGGATGAAGAAATTAAAACTCGTATAGAAATTGCAAGAGGAGCATTTATGAAACTTAGATCTGTTCTGAGCAACTCTCAGCTGAATTTACAACTAAGAATCGAAGTTCCTAAAATGTTACGTGTATCCTGTATTATGGATGTGAAACCTGGATCATGAAGGTAACCATGATGAACAAATTAGAAGCCTTTGAGATGTGGTCACATTGTAGAATGCTCAAAATATCTTGGGTTAAACGTATTTCAAACAGAGAAGTCTTAAACGGAGTAGGTCAAGGCGAAGGTGACTTAATCAAGATGATCAAAAAGAGAAAACTTGAATATCTCAGGAATATAATGAGAGGTAGCAGATACAGGATGCTGCAGTTAATACTCAACGGAAAAAGAGGAATTGGTAGGAAGAAATATGCATGGCTCCAAACCTTCGTCAATGGACTGGCTTATCAGAAGATCAAATATTACATGCTGCACAAGATCGAGAACGATATCAGCAAATTGTCATGGAAGCTACATATGCCTAAAATTTGGGCACGGTACCTGAAGAAGAAGAGGCTATCCATGACCAGAAAACAGCCGGAGAGATCAAAAAAAGCGAAGAGAAAAATAATTAAGTCTTTGAAAAACCTAAAAAAAAGACAAGGGTTAACATTATGGGTTGCAATTTGAAATTGAGAGTTTATAGGCTACCCACCACCAGAAAAGAGCTGGGGAGATCAACATTTTTAAACTTTGTTTTTTTCGGAAGGCCCTAGCCCTGGACTAAGTCTAGTATGTATATTATAGCTATACATAGGTAGTTACCTTCATTGGTTGTTTCTTTGGCTTTAAAACAGGTAAGTTTATTTCCACCTTGTTTTATTTCAGTCTTTATTGGCAATTCTGCGGATAAACAATCAACCATACCATCTGTATTTTCTGGATTAGATTCCTCAGTAACTCCACATTTATAATCATCCAAAAACGTCTTATCCAGGTCATTATACTCTATTTCTACTTTACACGTTTCCTCACTAATTTCTTGTTTCACTTCCATTTGATGAAACTTGATTTTATGTAATTTAATTTTAATAATACTTTTAACATCAAAGCTCAGATCAAATACATACATAAACATAAACAGGGTTGCCAACGACCGAACGTCGTTTTCTACTAGATTTAGGTATAAAATCTACTAAATTCTACTAGATGGAGGATAAAATCTACCAAAAATTCTACTAAATTATTTGCTCACAAAATGACATTTGACATCCAAAAAAGAAGAAGAGATGACAGCCCAAAAAAGAAGAAGAAATGACAGATGACAGCTAAAAAAGAAGAAGAAATGACAGATGACAGGTTATTATATGTTAAAAACAACAAAAACCATGTTTATTTAAAATATAATAATTTTTATATTTACATAAATCACACATAAACAACATAATTGAAACCTAAAAAATAATTAAAAAAATGTTAAACACTTATTCTATAGAAAAGTATATCCTCTCTAGGAGAAAGTGGTGAAAACAAGAGAAACAAGTTGATTTAACTAATACCATTGATTAAGAACTACCCTTTTTTTTTAAATTCTAATACATTTTGTACATTTAATTTTTTTAACGTCACTTCCTTGTGCTTAACACAGTTTACTATCAAAAATTTTACTTCAAAATTAAGTTAGTTTAACGTTTTGAATTGTAAACTGATTTTAATATAAAATTATAGCTTATTTCCAGTAAAAATAGTGCATTAGAGTTCATTTCTAACTCTAAATAAACCCCTACTGATAAAATGTTGCAAGTCTGCAAGCAAAAATATCCTCTCTAAGAAGAAATATGTAGGTAAAAATAAGTTGTATTTAACTGAAAGGATAAGTAGTTATTAAAATGAAATAAAGTGTCTCTATTTATTATAATATGGGTAACATATTCATAAATACAAACAAGGAAATAATAATATTATATTATAAGTGTTGTATCCCATAAGTCATTTTTAGGGAGAATGTGACTTACACCGTTTGACTTCTGAGGCATCCATATGTAAACATGTAAAAGACAACTATAAGTTCTAGGCAAAAAAATATCAAATCGTATATTTTGTACAAAATTCATTTACTTAAACAACATTTACTCAACTACTTAAAATATTTTCAATTTCCTCTAATTCTAAACATAGGCGTAACCAGGGGGGGTTTTGGGGGTTGTAACCCCCCCCCCCCCATTGGGATGTACTTTGAGCTCTATACGCTTAACACCATAGCCCTCAGAGACCTTCCAGTAGTTGTAACCCCCCCCTTTCAGGTAGTTGTAACCCCCCCCCTTAGGATCATCCTGGTTACGCCTATGATTCTAAACCTACAATGGTATGTTTGCTGTCTTTTGTAATGTCTTTAAAGGTAGGTATATCGGAATTAAAATAACATTTGTATATATTTTTTTCTCCTTATGAACTTTTATTTACAATCAATTTCTTAAAAGTTTTAAGTAAGTTTGAATGAAATTTTAAGCAAGGAAGGAGGAGCATCCAATGATGCTTCGTCTTATAGGTTTATTTCACTGTTTTATTAAATCTTGTAGCCACGTTCGCTTGAGTCTTCTGTGTATTCGTCCATTGGTAGATATGTTTGATCAGTTCGTTGTCTTGGTTTCTTGTTCGACTTTCATGGTTGGTCACTTTACGCTGTATTTCATGTATTACGAAGGGAATATTCAGATCATTGTGAGATTACTGACATACCAGGGTGCGCCAGTAATTGGTCTAAGGACTTTTGATTGAAATCTCTGTATGGTTGTGATGTGTGTTAATTTAGCACAATCCCAGAGATGGATACCATACATCCTAATTGATTTCAACATGGCTTTGTATAGTAGTAATTTGATATTTAATGACAATTTGGATATCCTACCAAGGAGCCAGTACATTTGTCTGAACTTGAGATCCAACTGCCTGCATTTCATTTAGAGGTGTTTGTTCCATGTTATCCTTTGGTTGATATGCAATCTAAGGTATTTAAGATGCAATGTAAACTAATTTGAATGCACAAATATCATTCTTGAGACGAGACATTGTGGAAAAGTTTAGAATTTGTTAAAATGCTGGATTCAAAAGTAGGAGTTTAATACAACAGATATATAACATAAATGGTATTAACAATATAAACAGGTTAATACAATAAAACAAAGGTTTAAGTATTTATTTTTTAAATTTTAATACTTTATGCATTGGAATCTATAAAGTTTTGAACTAAGACCAAAAGTATGACACTTTCATTTGCATGCCATCAGCATTTGTTTATTTAAATGTGCTATAAAAAAAACACCATAAATCCAATTCCTTTACTTATTATTTTTTTGTCCTTTAAAACAATTTGTTTATTCATACATTTTTGCTAGCTGTGGAAGTTCTTTTAACGGAATGTGATATAACATACTTTAAATGATACTTCAAATCAAACACCAATATCATGTACCTATGTATTTATAAATTTATTAACAAACTGCAGTCCAAGAAAAATAATATATTATCAACATTAGCCATTTACATATAACCTTAACATATATCAACATATAACCTCCGTTAACCAAAATAATTGGGGGTAGGCTGTTTTGGATAACAAGAATTTCAGTTAAAAATGACATTGTTTTTGTACTCTTCTTTTATCAAATTACATAGTATTGGAGAGATATAGCTACAAAACATCATTGTCAAAGGGAAACACAAAAGAAAATAGAAGAATTCTTTAAAAAACACTCTAAACATGTTCATTTTCCTTGATTTTATTGCTTTTTGATTAATTTCCTTTATATTGACAAAATTATTGAAACTGTCAGCCATTTCGGTTAAACGATGTTTTGGTTAAAAAGGTTTCGGTTAACGGAGGTTTTACTGTATTTGCCTTAAATGGCAACATTTTACAACAAACAAACACACATTACACAAAAAGTTGCACTAGACTTTCTCCTGGTTAAAAATGTATAAAGGTACTGCCACAGTTTGTTCGAATTAATAACCGCAGGCTCAGTTGCCAATATTTCAATGTTTTCTCTAAACAACTGCAATATTTGTAAAGCTGCTATTATTGGAACAAAAGGTATGTTGCATTGCATCTCATTTCACATATTAATACGAAAAATCTCTTTAAAATACCAAACCTTCTTTCAATAACAATTGAAGCAATTTATGATTGATTAAAAAGCACTTCAACTGCTGTCGAAGATTCTGCTATGGTGTCATTAATAGGTAGTTGAGAACTGGATATTCCCTAACAATACCATAAATTCCCCATTTTATGTGCCCATAATCCATAATATGCAAAAGTATTTGACAACTCCTAAATTAGAGTATTTTTTCTAAATGCACTTCCATAATACTGTAGGATGAGTATTATGGGTTATATTGCTCTTTAAATGACAAAATACTAATTAAATTCAACGTTTTACTCTTTTTCACGATCTTTTTACTTTTTATATATATTACAGGTAACAAAAATAGAAATTTAGCACATTTTAGAGGTTATTTTTATAATTTTTTACAAAAATAAAAATATTTAATGTCATTGTCATTTGTCAAAATAAAAGATTCCTTTCTTACAACTATAGAGACCTACATAGAGGAGAGGAATCGAGATAGGACGACCTTGAAATTTTTGTACACGATTTTGCCTGTTTGCTTGGTTTCTCGCTAGGGCGGCGGTGGCGTAGAGATAGATGCTAGTTTTGCATTGGAGTGAATGTGAAAATTTCGAAAATAATTAATTATTCGTAGTTAATATAAGATTACTGGTTTTGGTGGTTAATATTATTTAAATATGAGTGCCAAGAAAGCTTACACTAAAAGAAATTGCTTCGTACCAGGATTTATATCGAGTTATCGTTCCGATAAAAAATTCAAAAGGGAACTTAACGAAGTTAATAAAGACTTTTTATAAATATTTGTCTTTATGTTATTTATAACGTTCATGGATTATACCTATTCGTTTGTATGTTATTTCCTTCGGTGTAAATAAAATTTGTGTATTACCTATTATTGGTTTTTATTTTAACCTGAAAATTGTAGTGATAATAATAGGAGGATCTTGAAAGTTTTTCTGTCGAAACAATGCATTTTTTGAGACAAAATATTTCGCAAAAATTAACATTAATTTTATAAAAGTCAGACTGTCGTCTGTAGTTGATTTACATATACTTTATTAACTAAATTTAAACATCTGATAGGTAAAGCTTTCAGAACATAGATAAATGAAGTGTTCAAAAGAAAAAGCATTTTAAATTTTGATAAAAAGAATAATTTAAAAAAAATTGATCAATAAACTTCAAATTATTTAAATAACATTTTAAACTTTTTAAAAACAATTACGTACAGTTAAGTTCAATTTTTTCAACTAACAAACTTTTTGATATCAGTTACAAAGATATTAACAAATTAATTTGCAGTTGAAATACCATTGGTATATAAATGTGGCAGTTAGATAATGTGACAAAATATTTCCGCTTCAAAATAAGCTGTCCTCATATTAAAGTAATGACAAATTTAAATTTGATGTCACATCTCCATCTACAATGGTATAAAAAGAATACACTTTTTACCACACATCGATATGTTATAAGGTTAAAATAATTTATTTTTGGCATAAAACACATTCAGCTACAATCCACCAATAAATTAATGTCTAATTACGATAAAACAATAATAAAATGAGTTAAATAATAAATAAGTCCATAAGAGCTAATGTATTTGTAGCACCTATTCGAACACTTGCGCCTCTAGCGGCGATTGTTGAAAGTTGAATTAGAGGTTGAAAAGTTAGCCCACAAACGATGCATTGCGTTTCCACCTTAAGCCGCAGTCTCTCTTATGCGATTGTCGCATGCGTTCGACGCAAGCAGCAGTCGCAAGCGATGTTCTGTGCACTCCTCAAATGTAAACTTTATACGAGCGGTCTGTCTTGTGCATCTGACGCGTCGGACGCACAAGACAGACCGCTCGTATAAAGTTTACATTTGAGGAGTGCACAGAACATCGCTTGCGACTGCTGCTTGCGTCGAACGCATGCGACAATCGCATAAGAGAGACTGCGGCTTTAGAATATAAAATAAACCAGGAAGGAGTACAATGCGAAATGACTTCGAGCCAGGAAGGAGGTTGCAAATGGCGATCAGCTGTCAGATTTGCTTTCTATCTCCAGTGACGTACCTTTGAAAGAGGGAAGAAAAGAAATTCTTAACGATTTTATTACATCTTTTATGTTAAACAAACAGCTATAGATCAAGAGAAAATACGTATTAATATAATATTTTGTTGAAAAGTCAGTTAAATAACATTTTATTATACTAATAACTTCAGTTAATTGATTGCATATACGAGCTTTACCCGATGGTACGCCTATGCACACAGCTGATCCAATACACAAACACCTTCTACCTCGTTACAAAAACTTATGAGTCATCCACGGACGTTCAATATGGCCGGTTCCGCTAGAAATTTTAGGTGTTGTTGATATATGGCAGACTCCTTCCTGTTTTTTTATATTCTAAGGTTTCCACTCCTTCTTACAGGTCTCCATACTTACAACCAAAACCTACTAAAATCTACTATATTTTCTACCAGATTCTAAAATCTACTAGATTTAAAATTTTCCCACTAAATCACAAGAAATTCTACTAGATCTAGTAGAAAATCTACTAAATTGGCAACCCTGAACATAAACGAAAACGAAAGCCACGTAGCCAAGGCCAACCAATCGTGAGTCCAACCATAGCCACCTTTACTTTACAAGCCATGAAGTTGAAACTTGGCAACATCTAAGCGTAGACCGGTTAATTCTGACAGTTCTCATTTATTTTTAAATAATATTCACTGTATTTACAGAAAAACTCAAACATTTTACAATATTTCGTACTCCAAATTATAAAGAATATTAAAAGGTATGTATTAAGATGATTTTAGTTCAATATAATATATTTTTATATAATATATTTTATAGTATAATATATTTTTATATAAACTTACGTGCATATAGAAATGCGTCCACTTAAAATTTTTGTCATTTTTGATGTCTTATATTTACTAAACCTGTTGGCCGATTCAAGTGATTTTTTTAATATGTTATAGCCTGAAATTGGGACTATAACTAGTCCCAATCTTGAAAAATTATTTTTGCAGCACAATTGTCACCTGAAGCTGTTCATGTTTGGTAATGAAAAGTTTACAACATGAAGGCTTTCATTTAAATTTTGAATTTGAGTGTGAATGTGGGGAAAATGCCTTCAAAGTTTATTCTGCTATTATAAAAATTATGTGTAATATTGTTTTAAATAATTATACAAAAAACAAAAATAGCATCCATCAAAGTGATGAATTTTCAAAAAAGTATAAAAAGAAAAGTAATGCTAAGGGGAATAACAAAAAAAGAAAGTTATCGACTCTAAACCCCAACACTTCACATCAAACCATGTGAGAAATTGTTGTTGTAGTTTTTTCTAGCGATATTTGTATATAATTTAAAATAAGATATTATTTATTTAAAATAAAGTATTTTACACATATTCTTGTTATTGGTTTTTTTTGTATAATAATAATAATATATTAAAACCCAACTATAGACTCTGGTTTTCTTAATAACATTCTGTTTTGTTTTGATTAATTCGCTTATGTTGGATAATAAAAAAAGTTAGCTACTTTAACAACTAGATTTTTGTTCTTTATCAATTCAGGGTGTTTCTAAATAAGTGCGAAAAACTTTAAAGGGAAAGGAACAAAATGCAAAATTTTGACGCCTGTCAAAATTTTCAGTGTATTTTAAATGCAATATCATTTTGTTCGAATCCTGAGAAAACTAATAAGTCTTTTTGAAAAATTTAAACGCTGAATGAAAGATTACTTTATTACCGAGGGCCGAAAGTCCCTTAGAATGAATAAAAAGTTGTTTTTGAATGACATATTTGAAACTAAAAATCACACTAAATTTTCTTAATTTTTCGCCCCTGTAACTTATTAAAATAAACATAGAAGTTTTCAGGGACTTTCGGCCCTCGGTCCTAACGTAATCTTTCATTCTGCGTTTAAATTTTTGAAAAATACTCATTAGTTTTCTTAGGATTCGAAAAAAATTAATCCCATGTATATTCTTGTTATTGGTTTTTTTTTGTATAATAAACGTTACTTACAAGGAAGTACTTTTAATTTTATTTTGTACAAACTTCTAATTAATAATATTTTCTTGTTCGACTCAAAAAATACTATAAATTTTACCAGAATTTCTACTTTAAAATTGTGTTTTCAAAAGCGGTAGTCCGAAAGTCGGACTACGCACGTCATCAATTGCGATGTTGCCTTTTTCTCTTCATGGCTTGTTAAGTAAAGGTGGCTATGGTCCAACCAATGAACTAATGAACTGTCAATTGGTCAAATGGCCATAAGAGCTAGCAACGTTTTCGAGCAACTATTTTAAGACAGCTGATTCGCTGATTCTTTAATATATTATTATAATATATGCATTCTAGAACACCTTACCGGCCATCTGGCTACTTAGACAGGTTGCGTTCATTACTGCGCAGCGCACCTGTACAGGTAAATATATCGAATTTAAAATTATTTTAAGACGAAAAATTTTTTTGCCATTACTTGTAAAACATTTTTAGAAATGTGAATTATAATTGCCAGACATTTCTGTGGTTGCTAAATACGTGCCAGACGCTATAGTCTAAATGGCTATCAACGTTTTCGAGCAACTATTTTAAGACAGCTGATTGTTTAATATATTATTCCCTATGAATCCTCGAACACCTTCCCGGCCATCTGGCTACTGAAACAGGTTGCGTTCATTACCGCGCAGCACACCTGTACAGGTAAATATATCGAATTTAAAAGTATTTTAAGACGAAAATTTTTTTTGCCATTACTTTTTAAACATTAACAGAAACATGAATTACAATTGCCAGACATTTCTGTGGTTGCTAAATGCGCGCCAGACGCTATTTATTATAAATAATAATAGAAAAATTTAAATCATTTTAGTATGTCTGTAATTTTAATATTATATTATTAACACATAAATAAATGCAAAATTAATTTGCCAGACATTAGCTCGGTTGCAGTCATCAGCCAGATGGATTTAAAATCGTTTAAAATTATGTATTTTCATCAAATCGTACGCTGGCTGTGTTAAGAAATAAGACAAACAAAAGATACAGGTAAATATATTTGAAATTGGTTTAAGACGAAAAATTTTTTTGTCATTACTTTTTAAACATTATTAGAAACATGAATTATAATTGCCAGATATTTCTGTGGTTGCTAAATGTGCGCCAGACGCTATTTATTATAAATAATAATAGAAAAATTTAAATCATTTTAGTATGTCTGTAATTTTAATATTATATTATTAACACATAAATAAATGCAAAATTAATTTGCCAGACATTAATTCGGTTGCATTCACCAGCCAGATGGATTTAAAATAATAAAAATAATGTGTATTTTCAGCAAAACGATCGCTGGTGGGTTAAGAAATAAGACAAACAAAAGATACAGGTAAATATATTTGAAATTAGTTTAAGACGAAATTTTTTTTTGTCATTACTTTTTAAACATTATCAGAAACATGAATTACAATTGCCAGACATTTCTGTGGTTGCTAAATGTGCGCCAGACGCTATTATTTATTATAATAATAATAGAAAAATTTAAATCATTTTAGTATGTCTGTAATTTTAATATTATATTATTAACACATAACTAAATGCAAAATTAATTTGCCAGACACTAACTCGGTTGCAGTCACCAGCCAGATGGATTTAAAATCGTTTAAAATGATCTGGCTATGTTAAGAAATAAGACAAACAAAAGATACAGGTAAATATATTTGAAATTAGTTTAAGACGAAATATTTTTTTGTCATTACTTTTTAAACATTATTAGAAACATGAATTATAATTGCCAGACATTTCTGTGGTTTCTAAATGCGCGCCAGACGCTATTTATTATAAATAATAATAGAAAAGTTTACATCATTTTAGTATGTCTGTAATTTTAATATTATATTATTAACACATAAATAAATGCAAAATTAATTTGCCAGACATTACCTCGGTTGCAGTCATCAGCCAGATCAAATTAAAGTTGTAGGGTATTCCAGTAATATATTAGTTATTACATTACAGAAAGATAGCGGTAGAGTAGACTGGCGGAAAGGGACAGGAATAAATCTAACTACATACGGTATTTAAAGAAATTTTTATTTATCTCAACATAGCTAATAATGACAGAATTAAATATGTAAAATGTTAATAAATATAAATTATTGTCGAAATTTTCAACAACATAAAATAATATTTTTTATTCTGGGAGTCATTTTTTTCATTTAAATTGTTTAAATTAATGTTTTCAAATTAAATAATCATAGAAAAAAAAGGATAAAATGAAATTGAAGTCGTATCAAAATTTATACTTGTATTTATGAATATGATATATATTATATAATATAACTTGTGTCACTCACACTTGACAGCGAAGAACTTGATGTATGACGAAGATTTTACAAAACTGAATTAATGTGAGATATGTTACGATACTTAGCCATACTTAAGGCTGCAAAAGAATTGTAACTTTTTTATGGTATCCATCAGTGGTATTCACTTGGTCCGGTAACTGTACATACATTATTTTATTTTAAATTGTATTTAATACGCGCACTCAAAACGTCTTTACACTTTAACAGTTTTTCATCCGCAAAAGTTATTACATTCTCGTTTTTTTCCTTGCAAAACACACATTGTATTTTATTTGCCATTATATTGTATCACAATTACTTTTCACTAAATAGAAACGCGACAAGAATCGTTAACAAACTGTGAATTTATTGTGACTGACCCATCTTAACATGTGCGGACAACATTCACCCCCGAAATTGTCGTATCTTTTGTTTGTTTAGTTTCTTAACCCAACCAGCGATCGTTTTGCTGAAAATACACATTATTTTTATGATTTTAAATCCATCTGGCTGGTGAATGCAACCGAATTAATGCCTGGCAAATTAATTTTGCATTTATTTATGTGTAAATAATATAATATTAAAATTTCAGACATACTAAAATGATTTAAATTTTTCAATTAATATTTATAAAAAATAGCGTCTGGCGCATATTTAGCAACCACAGAAATGCCTGGCAATTATAATTCATATTTCTAATAATGTTTAAAAAGTAACGGCAAAAAAATTTTTCGTCTTAAAATAATTTTAAATTCGATATATTTACCTGTACAGGGCCCAGAGCACGCCAAATAGAATTCTATTTTGCTGACGTCACAAAATAGAATTTCATAATGGGAGAATCGACGGTTGCTAGACAACGTGACGTCACTAAAATAGAATTCTATTTGGCGTGCTCCCTCACCAGGTGCGCTGCGCAGTAATGAACGCAACCTGTCTCAGTAGCCAGATGGCCGGTAAAGTGTTCAAGGAAGCATAGGGAATAATATATTAAAAAACCAAGTGTCTTAAAATCACTGTTTTCCCGACGTTGCGTTGCTAGCTCTTGGTCCATATGGTCAATACGGATCAATACGGATGGAATGGCCGGTATTGGGACCGTGCAAGTTCGGCAAAGCGACCCCTATTTCTACGCTCTGTACTATTATTCGCACTTTTAATTATATTGGCCAATTATATTAGTCCTGGTTACTGGATAATTGTCAAGGCCATAGTCCAAAAAAATAATAAGAAGAAAAAATAAGATTCAGGTTATGTTATGAAAACATCAACAATTGTATGTAGTAAATAAAATTAGTTATTAAAATGCAATACTGCAAGCAAAATACATTTAATTAAATTTACCTTTATATAATAATTGCATATCATATCAATATTGTGGAGCAATATATAATTTTTCTGCTTCATTGACAGAAGGTATGAAATATACGTCAATTTGACAATTTCAATTGACAATATGAATTAGGCATTCCAATGAAACGTCAAACATGGCCGGGTGTGGGCAAAATCTAACCTTACATCGACATTAATTTGTAAAGAAAATCCTGTTTGGTTGTTTTTTTTATGTTAATTGTGTAGGAAAATCTGCGAAATTGTGATAACAAATTAAATATGAAGTGGTTTATCGCCTACAGAACTGAATTATCCCATATTAGTTACCAGTTTGGGTCAATACCTACTATGGGATAATTCAGTTATGTAGGCGATAAACTAGTTTATATTTATTTGCTATCACAATTTCGGTGCACAATTAACAATAAAAAACAAAACCAAACAGGATATTCTTTACAAAAACTGATGTGAACCCTATATTATTAAATTTTTGCCCACTGCCGGCCATATTATATCACGTGATTTGGAATGGTCAATTATTTAAGATAGTTGCAATATTTCTCCGCGACTCGCGCAGGGTCGTTTCTCGTTTCCCCTTCCAAGTATTCTTGTTCTCATGATCATTTTTCAGTGCGTTATTAATTATGACGTCATATACTGTATTGGGTGTGTCGAGACTTATTTCATGTAATTATTGACGAATCTGACAGATGCCACAATCGTACTTAGCCATAGGTGAAAATTACTTGTGGAATTAAACTAATTAGTAATTTAGTAGATTTGATTTTTACACAATATGTTAACATGTAGGTATTTTTTATAAAGGGGAATAAAATTAAAAAGTAAACAATATTGTTAATTAAATTTATAAATATGGAAACATTAAAAAATGACACAAAACTATCCATAAACTGTGTTTTTATCTTCTTCTCTAGGTGCTGTCTCCGCTTCAAAAGTCGGTAATCATCAGAGCGATCTTTATTTCTGAAACCGCGGCTCTAAATAATTCATTGTTATTACATCCAAACCAGTTCCTAAGGTTCTTCAGCCATGAGTTACGTCTCCTTACTATGGATCTTTTTCTTGCATAATGACCTGGAGTATTAGATATACATCTCTCATCACATGTCCCATATATCTCAGTTTTCTTCTTATTTGTTAGTTCTCGTTCCTTATGCGTAAGTCTCATTACCTCCACGTTGGCTATTCTATCTACTCATGAGATATTTAGCACTCTTCGGTACATCTCGAATGTCTCTAGTCTCCTCACGCCAATGACTAACTTTTAACGAACTAAATTCTAAACCAAAACACAAAATAATGCACAAAGACGTTGTGAAACACAAGTGAAGTCGAATTCGAAATTTCAAAATGACAGGTACACAAAATACTGACCTGAATAATAACCGTCACTTGACTCTTTGACACTTCTAAAAAATGGCCAAAATGGACGAAGTTTTCGTCAAATGTTCGTAATACGTGTATTTGATTGGCTAGAAAAAACGCGCATTCTAAATATCAACGAATCAAACGTAGGTTAGGAATAGACATCTTATGTATATAACCATTGTAATGCTGCATTATTTTTGTGTTTAATCACGGAGCTACCGCTTTTTCCGTCTCATCTAACTTAATGCATTAGAGAGAAATCGAAAAACTGTGACGCACTGAAAAATGATCATGAGAACAAGAATACTTGCACACCGCGAATATATGTTACGGTAAATGTGATTAAATGGGAATTATTAATAATTACCGGTTACTATTAATACAACCCGAATATTCTTTTTCTCATGATCATCTTTCAGTGCGTCACAGTTTTTCGATTTCTCTCTAACGCATTAAATTGTATGTGACAGAAAAAAAGGCACGTCTGGGAATACTTCGGTAATTATTCTAGTTCGGTGATTATTCTAGTTGTCGATAGATGGCGCCATAATCAAAAAATAATTATTTATTAAATAAAATAATAATATTATCAATATAATCTGTACAATTTATAAGACTATACAAATGAAAGAAAATACCATTTTATAAATGCAATAGACACAATTGATTTGGTTTTATTCCAAATTGAAAATAAAATTTGACAACTGTCAGATTTAACTAAAATGTCACGTTAGAATAAATGTCATAAATGTGTATTATCACGGACTTACCTTTTTTTCTATAATTTGTGACGCACTGAAAAATGTTCATGAAAAGGAGAATAGCTAGGTAAAAGTAATAAATATACCAGAAATAATCACATTGACCGGTTATTATTAATAAATCCCGTATTCAAACGGTAAACGTGATAAATGTTGAATACCAATAAGTTCTTAGAACCTTGTGGGGTGGAGGCGGAGGGTTTACTTATTACATGTCTATTGTTACGCGATTGACTCTACTATTTTATTTATTTATATCTTTAGGCACTAAGTTTAATTTAAATAAAGGAAGACTTACTTATATTATTTTATTTACATCACTTATTTATTTTAATAATTACAAATAACACCAACTAACACATCTAATTTATTTACAACTCAAATTTATGATTTACTTAACTAAACATAATAACTTCGATAACTAATATATACATTTCATTAAATCCGATTCGAATACAATTATATCACGCGTCGCGGCTTGTTCATTGACTAACTGGCCTGTGCTCGAATTCCTGTTCTTAAATACTCTGACAGCGGTCGCCTCGAATCGCCGTGGAAGGTCTGGCCTTTACTCGTAACCCCGGGAAGCATCGAGAATAATTAGGCCGGGTTGTGAGGCGTCACATTGCCCCCTCCTTAAAAGATGGTTCCTCCTGGAACCTTGTCGGGACTGGAACTGGATGCTGGTATCTGCAACTGGACCCTCTTTTACAACTCCCAGTTGTATAAAAGTGACAGGGGACGGTCTTCTCTCCGCACCAGTAACTATGCGGATTGCAACAGACTAACACCTGGACCTCAGTGTCTTGGAAAATTTCTTCTACCATATTTCGGATAACTCTCCAGTCTAATTGGCTGCATTCTAACTTTGGCATGGCTAACTTTTGCACGTCGGACTCCAACACGTGCTCTCTCAATTGAATTAATGCATCCCATACATCTTGGTAGGTAGGTTGGTCACGGACAGTGTCTTTTGTTACCAGATAGAATAGGTAACGTGATGCATCTTGGAGTTTCAATGCTTTGCCAGGAGCTGGCAGTTGGCATTGAAGTTCTGCAACTCGACCAAACTTCCTTCAGAAGGCGGATGCCAACCCTCGTGCGTCTTTGATACTGGCCGGGATGGTATTGGCCAGCGAATAGTCATCGGGAAGTGCGAGAAGATCTCGCTTTTCTTCAGTGGTAACACCATGTCTTGCTTTACCGGTACCTCCGTAGGCACAGGCACCCATGAACTCTTCAAAGGTAAGGTCAGGTATTCCTCGAATTTGGTTGACTTCCACTTCTTCATCTACGTCGTGGTCTCCCTCGTACGGCGCCAACCGGTTATGGTGGACTATCATCGGCTTTCCCCTAGGAATCTTGCTTATTCGGTAGATAACGTCATTTATTTTCTTGACAATGAGGTACGGACCCTCCCAGAACTGCTGCAACTTGGGAGAACAACCTGTTCGCTTCTTTGGATTATAAAGCCAGACTTTGTCGTTCTCCTTAAAACATCCCTTCTCGGCTTGGGTATCGTATCGTTTCTTCATGCGGTCGCTAGCGATCTGAAGGTTAGACCGGACCAACTCATGTATATCATCCATTCTTCTTCGTAATTCATTCACGTAATCCTCACCAGCAACATCTTCTCCAGGTCGACATCCAAACTCTAGATCACAGGGTAGACGCATCTCACGTCCAAATACGACTTTTGCTGGTGTTTGGCCAGTTGATTCATTAACAGCAGATCTATAGGCCATTGCGAAGAACGGAAGGTACTGGTCCCAGTCTCGTTGATGATTGGACACCATCTTTGTCAAATACTTGCCGACTGTCCTATTCATACGCTCCACCATTCCATCCGATTGCGGGTGATACCTGACACCAGGCCGTGGTCCTTGTCTTCTTCATGCCTAGTTTATCACAGATTCCTTGAAATAGATCGCTCTCAAAGTTCCTTCCTTGGTCACTATGGATCTCCAGAGGTACTCCAAATCGGCTGATGCAGTCTTTGATTAACACATCTGCAATAGTGGCGGCCTTCTGGTCTGGAATTGCGTAGATCTCCACCCACTTCGTGAAGTAATCCATTATCACCAACATGTATTTGCATCCATTGTCACTTTCTGGAAATGGCCCGGCAATATCCAAAGCTATTCTTTCAAATGGACTTCCAACATTGTACTGTCTCATAGGAGCCTTTCTTTTCCGGTAGGGCCCGTTACTTGTAGCACAGGTAGTACATTTCTTACACCAGTCCTTCACATCGTCGGAGCTATTCATCCAATAAAATCGTTCCCGAATTCTCTGAAGGGTCTTCTTTACACCAAAATGCCCTCCTGATGGACTGTCGTGTAACTGACGAAGTACTTCGGCTACTCTGCTCTTTGGAATCACCAACTGTGTTCTCCTCACCGAACCATCATAATTTTCTATTACTCGTTTAAGCAAGCTGTCTTCCAAGATAAATGAGTCCCACTGGGCCCAATACGTCTTAACTACTGAGCCTAGGCTTGATATTTCTTGCCAAGATGGTCGACGATTTTCTTCTTTCCATTTTCGAATCTTCTGTAAAACTGGATCTTTTTCTTGTTCTTCCTTGATCTTGGTAGGCGTCCACTCGTCGTTGACCACTGTTGTTCTTAGTACTGCTGCTTCCTTTGACTCTGTTTTGTTGCAATGGGAACATTCTGCTGGACACGGTCTTCTAGATAGAGAATCAGCGTTCCTGTGGCTAACTCCGGCCCGATGCTCGATCTTGAAATCATATTCTTGAAGTCGTTCAATCCATCTGGCTATCTGACCCTCTGGATTCTTAAACTGCATTAACCATTTAAGGGCGGCATGGTCGGTTCAGATTAGAAACTTCCTTCCGTAGAGGTATTGATAGAAGTGTTCCACTGATTTTACTACTGCTAGAAGTTCTCTTCTCGTGACGCAATAATTTCGTTCAGGTTTTGAAAGCACTTTACTAAAATATCCAAGGACTCGTTCCTGTCCTCCTTGGATCTGCGACAGCACTCCTCCAATTCCCACATTGCTTGCATCCGTATCTAAGATGAACTCTCCTTCTGGCAGTGGATACCCTAATATTGGCGCTGTAATTAAACGCCTCTTCAAAGTTTCAAATGCCGTTTGGCAGTCTCCATCCCAGCAATAATCCCTTGCTTCCTCTGTAAGTCGCGTTAATGGCTTAGCGATATCTGCAAACTTCTTAATAAATCTCCGGTAGTAAGTACATAGTCCCAGAAAACTTCTCACTTGATGTTTATCAGTTGGTTCCGGCCATTCCTTAATGGAATCGATTTTTCCTTTGTCCACGGCCACTCCTTCTTTGCTGACTATATGGCCTAGATAATTGACTTTACTTTGAAATAGCTGGCATTTCTTGGGGTTTAACATTAACTGGGCAGCTTTAAGTCGATTAAAAACGTCTTCTAAATTCTTCAGGTGGTCTTCAAACGTCTCCCCCAAAACGATTATGTCGTCTAAATACACCAGGCACGTCTTCCAAGATAATCCTCTCAACACATTTTCCATAAGCCTCTCAAATGTCGCAGGAGCATTACAGAGTCCGAACGGCATAACGTTGAATTCCCATAATCCAGATCCTGTCGTAAAGGCCGTCTTCTCCTTGTCCACTGGATCCATTTCTACCTGCCAATATCCAGACTTCAAGTCCAACGTAGAAAACAATTTACTTCCAGCCAGTGTGTCCAACGTGTCGTCGATCCGAGGCAGAGGGTAAATATCTTTCTTGGTAACATTGTTCAACAAACGGTAGTCCACACAGAATCTCGTAGTTCCATCTTTCTTCTTGACCAGGACCACCGGAGAGACCCATGGGCTCGTAGAAGACTCTATCATTTCTTGAACAATCCTTTCAGCTTCCTCTCTCTTTGCCTGTGGTAATCGTCGAGCTGTTTGACGAATTGGCCTAGCGGTACCAGTGTCAATTTTATGTTTGACAACTGTCGTTCTTCCTGTCTTTCCTCCTTTCGGTACGAATATGTCACGATATTGCCGAAGAAATTCCCTTAATTTCCTTTTTTCCACTTGGTTTAGAGACTGGCCTGCAACTGCAACCATTTGGTCGAACTTGTTGTTGGAATTATCTGATGTTGTCGTCTGACGGATTATGGACGTCACGGGTACACAAGTTCCTACTTTTGTCTCCTTCTTGATGGTCACTGGGTAGTCATTGACATTAATCAATCTCACGGGAATTTCTTTAGCAGAAGTAACCAATTCCTTTCCAATTATGATTCCTCGGCCAACCTCCTCGTCGTGGTTCCATGGCTCCATCATAACAGGCGTTCCTTCTTCTACAATTCCCTGTAGCCGCGCTACGATGATCGTTTCACTCCTCGCAGGCACAACTGTATCTTCTTTAATGGCTGCTAGCACAGTGCTGTCATCATGTGGATGAAGAAACACCTCCTCGTTGCCAACTTTGATTACCCTATTCTTAAAATCCAATTGAAATCCATGCAAATCCATTACGTCCATTCCTAATATAACATCTTCTTCGATGTCTGCAACTATGACAGTATGGACGAACTTTTCTGCTCCGATCCCCAATTGTATCTGGATTTCTCCGTGGATGTTGGCATTTTCACCTGTGGCAGTCCGCAGTCGCAACCTCGTTGGTAAGAGCTTCTTATGACTGTTTATAACTGACGGTCGTATAATGGTCCTGGTCGCTCCGGTATCCACCAACAATGTATACTTTTTACCATTTATTTCTCCATCCACATATACACTATCTTCACGACATTTCAAAGAAGCTATTAGTATGAGAGGGTCTTTGGAAAAGTTGCGGGTCGAAGCTGCCCCCCTAAGGCCGACCCGTTCTAGTTTTCCTGCTGGTGAGTCTCTTGACTGTTATTGTACCTAGGGTACTTACATGAACTCCGTACGTGTCCCATTTCCCCACAATTCCAGCACCTTATGGTCTTTGTTTTCTTGTATGAAATGCCCTTTATCATATTGACAATCTGGTCCAGTTTGTCTTCATCCTCTTCCTCTTTCACAGTCCTAACTTTACTGTACCCGCCAGAGGCCTGGGTAGCTGATTCGTATTCGAGGGCGGCAGACAAGACATCAACCAGCGTCTTGTGACGAGCTAATCGCAGTGTTCTTTGCATTTCATGATCACGAAGGCCATCAATGAATGTTTGAACAGCCAACTTTTCCATCATGTCTTCGGGAGCTGTTGGATATGCATATCGTACCAACCTGGCAATATCGACCTCGTATTCTTGAAGAGCTTCATCTTTCTTTTGTCTTCGATTTTTAAACTGCGACTGATAGACATGCTCTAAATGTTCGTGTCCGTATCGCATATTCAGTCTCTTTTTAAGCTGCTCAAAGTCATCTGTCTCCTCTACGGCTATGGTCTGGAGGACATCCAAAGCGTCGCCTCGAAGAGCAATAGTGAGGTTTACAGCTTTTTCTTTTTCGGACCATCCGTTCGCTCTGGCCGCCGATTCGAACTGTTTCATGTAGTTGTTCCATGATGACTTTCCGTCGAAATTTGGCACCTTAACACGAGCAAGACTCACACTCCCTTCAACTATCGACTGTGGCTCCAATTTGTATTTGGTTTCATCATTTTTAATGTCTGTTAAGATGGGTTCCATACCTTTGTCTACTTTTTCCGTTTCCTGCATTTTCTTTTCTATTTCCTTGATCTTTTCTTCAAAAGTAGATTTTATGGACGATATCTTGTCGTCAAAATCCGAAGTGACTTTAGAGATTTCGTTAGTCATCTTGTTTTCAAGGGATGAAATATCACCCGAAACTTTCGAAACTTTGTTCTCTAACGATATAATGTCTGTAGAAACTTTCAAAACATCCGAGGAAACTTGGGAGATTTCACTAGAAACTTTGTTCTCTAACGACGTAATGTCTGTCGAAACTTGGGAGATTTCACTAGAAACTTTGCTCTCTAACGATGTAATGTCTGTCGAAACTTTGTTCTCTAGCGATGTAATGTCTGTCGATACTTTGTTCTCTAACGATGTTATTGACGAAATTAAAGCAGCATGCTTGTCTTCAAACAAATAGGTTTCTGGATCTTGACCCTCTTCTTGAAGAGCGTTTTTTAGACGTTCGACTAGATCAGCCTTTTTTCCAGTAGAACTCAGGTCACTTTCTTCCAATTCAAGTCTCAGGTCTGCAATTTTTAGCTTACACAAGGTAGACATGATCACACACTTTATTTATTACGATTTATATTAATTTATTTTTAAAGGTTCCACACTGTATTTAAACCGAAAATTTACGTTGATATTTATTTCAAGTATCCTCACTTCTGCACCATTTTGTTACGCGATTGACTCTACTATTTTATTTATTTATATCTTTAGGCACTAAGTTTAATTTAAATAAAGGAAGACTTACTTATATTATTTTATTTACATCACTTATTTATTTTAATAATTACAAATAACACCAACTAACACATCTAATTTATTTACAACTCAAATTTATGATTTAATTAACTAAACATAATAACTTCGATAACTAATATATACATTTCATTAAATCCGATTCGAATACAATTATATCACGCGTCGCGGCTCGTTCATTGACTGGCTGGCCTGTGCTCGAATTCCTGTTCTTAAATACTCTGACAGCGGTCGCCTCGAATCGCCGTGGAAGGTCTGGCCTTTACTCGTAACCCCGGGAAGCATCGAGAATAATTAGGCCGGGTTGTGAGGCGTCACACTATACTAAATTTACAATCAAGATGCAGTAGAAATAAACAAACCGAGACACGTTAAATTCTACTAGAAGTACTCCTGAATTATAATTTTCAATGTACCCATATACATTGTAAATCCTAAATCATGATTTCCAAAGTTTATACATTGTAAATTATGATTCGGGAGTGCTCCTAGTAGTATTTAACATATCTTGGTTTGTAAATTTCTACTGCATCTTGATTGCAAATTTAGTATAGTTAGGTTTTTTGATTGATAAGTTCTGGTTAACTGTCTAAATGTATTGCCAAAATACGCATACTTATTACATGTCTAGTTAGGATTTTTGATTGATAATAGACCGTGATAGTCGTGACGTCAAAACGTCAAAAAAAGTTTTCCAAACACGTTGTGTCTAGGTACACGCTAAAATGTACGCAAATAAAAAAGTTAAACTTAATCAAGCTAGTGACTATTTAGCGTGGGCAGTGACTGTATATTTTGATACACGCTATTTTGATATGTTTAGTGTTTGTTTGATAGAAAAATATTTGTTATGACGTTTAAAAGGGCTAATTCTACCTAACTTTTGTATTTGCGTACACGGTAGCGTATACCCTAGACACAACGTGTTTGGAAAAATTTTGACGTTTTGACGTCACACTATCATGGTCCATTTTGTTTAAGGGCATAGGCGCAAAATGTCGCCTGACAAAATGTTCAATGTGCTTTAAATGTATTTATTTTTTTCGAATCCTAAGAAAACTAATAAATATTTTTGAAAAATTTAAAGGCAGAATGAAAGACTTCATGATTACCGAGGGACGAAAGTCCCTGAAAACTTCTATAATGTTTATTTTAATAACTTACAGTTATTTTTAATTGCAAATATTTCATTCAAAAGAAATTTTTTATTCTGATGGACTTGAAGCCCTCGGTAATAACGTAATCTTTTATTCTGCGTTTAAATTTTTAAAAATATTTATTAGTTTTCTCATGATTCCAAAAAAATGAATACATTTAAAACACATTGAAAACTTTAACATTCGACATTTTGCGCCTTTCCCCTTAAGTGTTTAACTGTTTTTACTTAGGTATTAAATGTCTAGTAAGGTTTTTTTTATTGATAAATGTTGTTTAAGTGTTTTGACTTTGTTACCAAATACCTACAAGTCTAGTTAAATAGGTTTTTTTGGTTGATAAATGTTGTTTAAGTGTTTTAATTTTGTTACCAAATACAAGTCTATTATTACTTGTTTGTTACCAAATATAAGTCTAGTTAGGATTTTTGATTGATAAAAATTATGTTTAGGCGTTTAACTTTATTACCAAATTCGAGTCTGTTTTTACTTACTACATGTCTATAGTATTTTTACTACAAAAACGTTATTACGTAGGTCAAAATTTTTGACGTAAGAGAACTGTCAAAACATTAGAATGTGACTTTTCATTATTGCTATGTTTATTATAAACACGGCAATAATGAAAAGTCACATTCTAATGTTTTGACAGTTCTCTTACGTCAAAAATTTTGACCTACGTAATAACGTTTTTGTAGTAAAAATACTAGTATTTTTACTACAAAAACGTTATTACGTAGGTCAACATTTTTAGGTCAATTTTGACCTACGTAATAACGTTTTTGTAGTAAAAATACTATTGGCTCCGTGCGTCTCCCCTCTACGTACAGTCACGTGATACGCTGTCAGATTTTGTAAGGACGTTTTAACATTGAGTCTTATGGGATTATTTTGTTAAACTTGAATATTTTATTTTGTAGTGATAATAACCGAATACAATTGTTAGAATTCATTAGTTATTAATTTATACTGTAATTTATAGTGCAACAAAATATTTTCTTTTTCGTTAATAAATATTTATTGACATAAACTGCGATAGTGAGGTTATGCATACAAAATCAAACTGATAATCAATATTGGAAAGTGAAGAATTTATAGTGCGTTCTTATTTTCTGTTTATATTAATACATAATATCACTAGCGTGACACGACATTTTTTTAAATGTCTCATTTAAACATACACAAAGCGTCCTTATAAAATTTCAAAAAACCGCCACCATGAGCAGGTCGGTCGATTTTGCTTTGACACTTTGTTAACGCTCAGAGCGAATAGAGACGTATGACGTAGATATATTAATATTATGTGACACATGGTTGAAGCTCGAAACAAATGGCAATCGATGAAAAGCCCTATAGGGCTTTTCATTCACAGTCATTTGTTTCGAGCTTCTGTCATGTGTTGTCACATAATATTAATATATTTACGTCATACGTTATTGGTATATAACAAACTAGAGCCGTATGACGTAGATATATTAATATTATGTGACACATGACAGAAGCTCGAAACAAATGGCAATCGATGAAAAGCCCTATAGGGCTTTTCATTCACAGTCATTTGTTTCGAGCTTCCGTCATGTGTCACATAATATTAATATATCTATGACGTAGATATATTAATATTATGTGACACATGACAGAAGCTCGAAACAAATGGCAATCTATGAAAAGCCCTATTGGAAAAAAATGAACACCGTGTCAGTGGTAATATTTTCCAAATTGAATATTCGCTATCTTTGTCGTACAACGCACTCAGTCGAACAGAATGTGCTGACAAGACAGCGGCAATTTTAGATATTTGACACGGCTTTAGGAATAATAATAACGTTTGATCCAAAATTATTGTCACCATAGGTGGCTCTCAACGACAGAGATAGATATACAGTGCATGTCTGTTCTTAATTCAGATATACTACTTTCCAGTTTACGTCAACTTTGCAGTGCACGTCAACTTAACAAGAAAAGTTAGGTTATGTAGAGATGTTGGTGGTGGACATATACAGCATCCTATTTGATTTTATTTATTATTGTTACTTATAATTGTGTTAATTCTTTTTATTTTAGATTAAAGTTCTGTGTTAAAGGTTTTGACTGATTTTTTATGTTTTATAACGTTAATCAAAATTAATTGATAAAAATTCAGATTAAAACAGGACATACGTAATTTTTTGCACGGCTAGCTTTGATCCAATAATTGTGTATCGCTCGTTATCTTGAGTTGTTTATTAAATAATATTGATAGTGTATTGGCTAAATACGTTGGCTAATATTTAAGACGTGAAATTAATAAAAAGTTATTTATTGTTTATTATTTATGGAAGATCCCGAGCAGAGACTACACCAGGATATATATTGTGATATAAGCATTTTGTTGTTAAAGATAAATTTATCTAAGCGTTCCATAGTAACAATATATTATTAAAAAAATCACTTTTCCTCTTTTCTCGATTAAGTATTATCTTTTATGGCATAGTATATAAATTATTATAATCACTGAATACATAGTTAGTGAAAAATTATCATATTAATTAATTGAATTACATAATAATTTAAGCGATGATACAAGTAACAGTTATCCAAGAACATTCAAAAGTCATCTCAAGTTAATGGTGACAATGTCATTGTCAAGTAATGTTTATGTACGTATCAATACCAGTGAAAACTTTACTACATATAATTTGCCGTGTAAAAAAAGAAAAAGTAGAGATAGCCGTAAAATATTTGCGCCTGTGCTCTTAAATAATTTTTTTACATATAAACAAAATAAAATCAAGCAATAAAATGTTTAACAACAAAAAAAGTCAATAATATGTAATAACAATATACGCTATTAATTCCATTTTCGAAGTTGCCACAATATATTTTATAATTTCATTTATTTCGTACCGTTTCGTACCTACACCACTGGTAAAATGGTGATTTTTTATGTTACTTTTAATTTTACATGTAAATTTTTCTCATTTTATAACTTAACCATGTAATTTTAATTATGTAATAAGGTACACTGTAGTGTTAATTTTCAAATTATTAACCGTTTAAGAGGCAATATCTAAGAATATAGGAGTATTTATTGAATTTTCATCTACGCACACAACAGAAATATTTATTTACCTGTAAAATGTAATTCCCACTTATTTCCTGCTGCTGTCGTTTTTACAACCGTAAGTCGAACACATCACCACTATAAAGAGTTAAAAAAATTGCTAGTTTTCACTCAGAAATCGCACAAAAATCACTAATAAAACAAGTGGTGTCAAATCTCAATGAGAACCAACCGTATTAAAATAAGGATTCACTTTCGTTCGAAGAACAGATTGCGTGTTAGATCTCCAGAGAGGGAAAAATTTTCCATGCTCTAAGGCCCCAAAAGGGGAGAGATTATGGCCCGGTTGTACAATCGAGGTTCAACTCCGGCTCAGCGCCATTACCGAGTTCAGGGCAAGAAGTGCGTTGTACATACAAAGTTTAAGCTTGAGCTCGGTTTAAGCCCGGGTTCAGCTGAGCGGTCGATGTTCGGCGGTTTAACGCTGGTTCAAGCATTTTTAACCTCACATTTTTGTCATTTGTCAACGGAAATCATAATATTTACACCTTAAAAATGAACCTCATTGAAAATTTAACTAATAATGAAGATTTTCTGGAAATGGTAAATATTCTAGAAGGAAGGAGAACACAGAAACAGTGTAGGTCTAGAGAAAATCATTTTGAAAATGGAAGGATAATGCATTATGCATTGTTGCAAAGATTTTGGATATCTGTTCACTGTTCACTATTTGTATGAAACTAGTATTGCTCATAGAATAAAAAATCGAACAGATAGGTAAGAACGAGAACGAAAACAAGTGGCAAATTTGTTATTGACATTTCAAGAACCAAGCTGTATCTTCTAAGAACATTGTTTTTATTGCCTTAAATTAAGGTTTTGTGCAGTGAAGTGGGCCCATATCACTGGTTTTAAGCAACAGGCTCCTTTTTGCAACTTGTGAATGATTTTGAAGCAAATGTAGAAAACGATTTTGTTAATTTATTAAATTAGATGTACATAATTTATTAATAAATCTTAAATTAATTATATTTGTACCATGCTTATGTAGGTACATATTATCACTTTATTTAATAATAATTACAAACTAATTTACCTTCTAAAATTATTTAAATTACCTAACTACTTCCCTAGAATAAGGCAAATATTAACATTTTTGAGTGAATTTGAAATCATAGCTGTAAACAGTTAAATATTTATGAGAAGAGAATGTGAAGATTGAATTAGTATCTTCTTTGGTGATAGTGGTTACGGAGTCAAGAAAACCTGATAACACCCTTACGCAATCCTTCATCACAAGCTGAAATTTTATTTAATGAGGCACAATGAGAATGCAGAATGCATAGACACAGTTGAATGGGTCTACCGAATAACAATTGTTAAGTGCCATGTGATTCGTTTTTAAGAAATCGAACAAAAACTGTTAAAATTGGAATATTGGTAAATTTACACATTTAAGGGTTAGTTATTAATACAGTTTGTAAATAACTGTACTGTATTACTAATCCTTTTTAATGGCATGGACTATATGTCAATCAGCCAGTCAAAGCATGACGAATATATTAAGAAGAATATAGGTACATTTAAAGACCGTAAAGTCCATAAAATATCAATGACGAAGAAAAGTTAGTTCAGTTGAGATGTAATTTAAGTACTGAAATTAAACAGATGGTACTAAGCTGAAGTAATTAATTACTAATCCTTAAAATGTATAAATTTACCATTATTATAATTTTAACAGTTTTTGTTCGATTTCTTAAAAACGAATCACATGGCACTTTTATTCGGAAGGCCCATTCAATTGTAATTGGAACATCAATGATACACAATATTGCAATGCTTTTTAATAACCCTTTGCCCATACTACATAAAGAAGAAGAAGTAGCAATAACATTAGCCAAAATGTAGTAAATCTAACTGTCTATAGTCTAGAGAATCATGAGAAGTACAATTTGTCAAACGTAGGAGGAGGTTGAAAATCTTATGCATGAATACTTTGTTAATTTAGAAATTTAAACTAATACATACAACAACTATTAGATATTTATAAAAATTTCTTACTATCTGCTACAATCAATGGCTTTGATAAACTTCTTTAAAATTTTGGGGGTTATTTGTTTCATTCTATTTTGTACAATTCTGCTTTATTATTTGGCCAAAGATACCAATATTTCTTTTTGAGAGGTGAAATTGGAAGGCTTTTTTGCGTCCAGTGTAGAAAAAAACACTTATATAAAAACAGTTTTTTACAAAAAGAAAATAAACACATTGCAATATCCTAATACTTATAATACCTATTCAAATGGTCTGTTCACAAATTTAACGTAGGAAATTGATTAAACTGATAAACTAAACGATAGAAAATACCGATTAAACTAATAACAGTAATAAAAGAATTATATTGACAAAAACCAAATAATAATACATAAATGGCGGGAAAATTTATGTCGAGAATTGACGGGAATTGCTTTGAATACGCATGCCTTACGTTGCCAACCTTACCAAAATTTGTATGAACCTCGGCTTAACTGAACTCGGCATTGAACAACCCGAATGAAGTTAAACCGACGCTCAAAATTGAACCCGGTTCAACTAAGCCATAGCTTAAGCCGCCAATGTACAATCGGGCCTATATGTCCAGCAAACGACGGCAATGTTGCCAGATTCCTTTTAGCGGGAATTTTAAAATTTTATAGCAGTTTGGTTTTAAATTTGACAGTTCTGTTTTCTCAAGTCAAAAATCTTAACCTTACTTTTACAAGTGATTAGGATTATTATTATTATTTTATTTACATGTAAATTCAAACAATAAATATTGTGGCGTGTCATAATTTCAAACTCATTATGTTGCAGTCTTTTCCAGTTGATAAAATTGCAATTCAAAAACTTTTAGGTAGGTACCTGTAACTTCCACATTATTATTTATTTTTTAAGTATTAAGGTTGATATTGATATCAAAAATTTAGATTTCAAAGATAGTTTTATGTAGGTAGATACTAATAGAGTAATACTAGATAATAGATTAGATACAAAGTAAGCTGTAACTAGTATAACTGCCCATGTAATCACCTGTTATGTTGTTTTTTTAGATTTGCACTGTATGGATGGCACTGGAAGAGAACAAGAGTACAAGAACATGAAACATCTTATTATGAATGTATATGTATGTGATCCTCAAAAAATTATTTTACAAAACAAGATAGAGAAAGAGCTTTAAAATCCCAAGGATCCTGCAAAATGTTTATTTGGTGTACTAGTCGAATAATAGTATCTAACACATTACGGGCATGAGGATGATATAGAGCACTTACATAAATACCAAAATCAGATAAATATCTCTTCAAAGTTTATTTTGAGACTTTCTTCAAAAATGTAAGTAAAATATTAATTTGCATATCGACGGCAGAAAGGCAGGACTTCGTAACTGAAAAAATTTTATAACATGAGTTACTTCAGTTTTCGCTTTAGAATAAGTGTATCGGCAGCTATTAAACAGCGATTACAGCTGGGAAAGTTTCCGGAAGGCTTTCCCAGCTCTAAAAGCTGTTTAATAGGTGCTGATACACTGATAAAGCGAAAACCGAAGTAACTCATTTTATACAAATTTTTCAATTATGAGGTCCTGCCTTTCCGCCGTCGATATACACAATATAATTTAAAACAAGAATGTTACCACTAAACCACTTTTTAAATATTACTCATGAATATTTACTACAATTTACAATTTCAAACTATATAGTGTGTTTGATTCTCCTATTATATTTTACTTTTTTAGTAAACTTCAGACTATTCAGGATAGCATAATAGCATAGGAGGCGAATTAAAAAGAATTGATTTACTTACAAGAAAAGATATCACAAACATTAAACTCTCTTATGGCATTGATTTGAAAGATGGGTATATGTACAATGATGATGCAACCAATGTTTATTTTTGGGTTGAATGCTTACAGACTCATGTCCAATATTATTTTACAAACAACAGGGCATACTAATGGATTCTCATTCTGAATTTAACATTTATGATTTTTGTCTTATTTTCCTTAATACTGTGCCAAAAGGAAATGTTAATTAAGTTTGGTAAATCCTTTATCGCAATCGATGGAACTCATGGGCTCAATTCCTATGACTTTGAACTTATTGACAGTATTAGTAAAAGATGAATTTACTGCTTTCTTATTTTCAAATAGAAAAGATACCTACTTTAATTTACCAATTTTTTTAAATACATGTCTGTGTTGGTATTATATGTATAGTCAAATGTTTTCATATCAGGCATAAGCGACACCTTTTACAATGCCTTGTCAAATGTAATGGGTATTGCTCCTAATAGACTGTTAAGTGCCTGGCACATAGATAGGGCATGGTAAGTAAATCTTAACAAAACATCTGATTCTGAAAAAAATCCTATTATGTATACAAGATGTATTAATGATGGTTTAGAGAGTATTAATAGCTTTTTGGGTAGACTTCTAAGTGATGCAGATACATACAATTTTACTAAGTATTTCCAGTAGAACTACTGCAATAACATCCAACAATGGGCCTATTGTTATAGGAAGGGGTTGTGGAATTAATACCAATATGACCATTCAACATTTTCATAAAATTTTGGATAAAAGGGTATCCATTAGTTGTTATCAGTTAAGTTTAAAACTTGGCACTCATGGAGAGCTATACCATAATATATAATAGGTATATCTCATAATATTACATCTCATATTGTTCACTACAGTAGTAATGAGTGAGCCTGCATACACAGAACCATAATAATATATTATAGTTTGTGTATGCAGGCTCACTCATTACAATAGTGAGCAATATGAGATATAACATATTATAGTATAGGTCTCTGTGCATGACCAGAACATGTTTGGTGCCCATCTCGAACAAGCTCCACTTGGCTGGTACCACATACTTAAATCATTTATTTAGTTACACAGTACTACTCACATAACTTATGTGTCTCAGTACCTTCCGTAAAACCTTTGTGATGCTACCCATACGTCATGGCCACTGAATGTGTTAAAGCTTGTTAATGTAGGAGAGTTATACTGAAATATATATCTTATATTATATTGCCTTAAATAGAAAAAATAACTTATTTAAATTGTATCCATGTAAGTTTTGATTTAATGAAATAAACCTTTTAATCAAAAAAGTGTTGTTTACTTGTGTACACCCAGCAATATCCTGATCATAGAGAAATAATATAGTATTACCGGATCCTGATATGCAGACGCCAATAGGGCTTTTCATCGATTGTCATTTGTTTCGAGCTTCTGTCATGAGTCACATAATATTAATGTATCTACGTCATAAGTCTTTGGTTTGTATCATTGGTATATACCAATAATGTATGACGTAGATATATTAATATTATGTGAAACATGACAGAAGCTCGAAACAAATGACTGTGAATGAAATGCCCTATTGAATAGGGCTTTTCATCGATTGTCATTTGTTTCGAGCTTCGGTCAAGTGTCACATAATATTAATATATCTACATCATACGTCTTTGGTTTGTATCATTGGCAATATCAATAACATATGATATAGATATATTAATATTAGACAACACATGACAGAAGCTCGAAGGAAATGACTGAGTGAAAAGCCCTATATCTTGTAAATACAAGTCATAAAGATGTCTTTCTACGGTTAAAATTGCACAGCCTAAAGACATCATTTATGTAACTTCTTAAGCCGTCACAAAATGACTGCAATAAGAAAATAGAATTTATTAACTCGCCTCGCCCCCAGGCAAAGTAAAGGTGCTATAGGTCACTAAGAATGTTTTTTTCAATTTTTTTTATTTTGCGGCTTTAGCGCTTAGCTATTTAGCCAGATACATGATGAGAATTAATACTATTATAATACATATTAAAACTAATTCAAATTACTAGTAATTTTATTAATATACTGAATAATTATGTAACCACTTAATACTAAAATAAAAAAGTGTCCATCTATACTATCCCATATTTTCACCTTTGAAATCGTAAATTTCCATTCCCATTCAAAAATAATTTGTACTGTATAAGTATATTTCTTTTGAGCTTCATTTTTTTTCAAAATACTGCAACATGAGTTTTAAATTATGACACAGTACAATACTTGTTTCAATATTTACATGTAAATAAAATAATCCTAATTACTTGTAAAAGTAAGGTTATAAATTTAAGAATACAGAACCACCGACAAAACTCTCTTTTAATAACAAAGTGGCATTAGACTAATTTTAAAATTCCCGCTAAAAGGAAAAAGGTAAATCTGGCAACAGTGCCGTCGTTTGCTGGACATTCAATCTCTCC
Organism: Diabrotica virgifera virgifera; assembly: GCF_917563875.1. Taxonomy (NCBI): domain Eukaryota; kingdom Metazoa; phylum Arthropoda; class Insecta; order Coleoptera; family Chrysomelidae; genus Diabrotica; species Diabrotica virgifera. The sequence goes on along the minus strand of NC_065445.1, from coordinate 187,302,938 downwards.
CCCACAAAAGACGAAGAGAATAAAGGAAATTACTCGATTCTAGATCCTGACTCGAATATTAGCGGCGCGCGTGTAATTTGTGTTGCCTATATAAACTTGAATCGCGAAACGGGCCTGTTTATTATCGGTGGCATAATAATATTATGTAGTTCACTATTCCTGCCTTTTTTCCGCAATAAAACTAGCATTTGTTTCAAGCTCTATTTTATTCTTCCAAGAAATAAAGTCATCATGGTTGGAAAACTCTATTGTCTCGTATTGCATAGGAATGCTATGAGAAGTTTCATAATGTTTAATAAAGTCCTTTTTAAAAGTTGCATGATAATTACACAGAGAACATTTATGTTGAAATGTTTTAGTTTCTTCAGAAACTAATACATTTGTGTGCACTTTTTTGACATGAAAGTTTAAACTTGACTTATATCTAAATTGTTTATCACAATGTGTGCACTTATAGACGTTGCCTTTAAGCACTTTTAAAGGGGCAATTGCATCCAATTTGTCGGGATGCGAACTTTTTACATGTCTTTTTAAATCATGTTTACGTTTATACACTTTTCCGCATTGCACGCACTTATTAATTCTTTCCACACCGAACATTTTCGTTGTCAAGAAAATGAAATACCTACTCAAAAGCAAACACACAACTGTGAACAGTAGAAATGATTGAATCGGAAAATTGATCTAACAGCTTCACTGTTCAATTGGTAATTGTACAAAGAGTCTACATTCTACCACATCCAATACTATTTTAATATTAAATATCATGTAACCGCAGTAAATATCGGTTTTTATTATCACTAGAAAATAGTCTTTTCAGCGTTTTAAATAACTCAAAAGGCCCATTTCGTCGATTCAAGTTTATATAGGCAACCCAAATTACACGCCGCTACGCCTCAGGTCAAGATTTAGACAGAATAAGGAAACTCAACTTTTACCACAGTATAATAGGGTGCATTCAGCAGACTCAATCGATGACTAATCGCTTAGTGATTTTCTGCTGAATGCCTGAATGCCACATAAATTGTCGATTAGTTATCATTCGATGACTTATCGGTCGCCATTTTAAACATCGGTTTTGAAATATGATTACTTAGCAAATTGAAATAAGATTGACGTATGACGTGTGTCTACCACGTATATTTTAAGTTAAGTATCTTAAAAAAACATGAATTGAAGGCAAGGAAGGCTGGAAGGCATATAAATCACGCTGATAAATATCTGAGCTGCTTTGTTGGATTATTCGTATGTACCTATTAGGTTTACCTATGTCGCAAGAAATTCAAGAATTTGAAACTATGTATGAATTAAATGGGGTTATTTATAAATTACCATTTCATAATAATTTTTATTTCTGTTCTTGGGGTGTCTTTCACGTATTTGCAAATCATTTTGAAAAATGTGACAGTAGTCATAACCTATTTCGTATGTACATGAAAGTATACCATTCAGAAGAATCGTTAGCGATTACACATCGCTAAGTAATCGATTAGTCATCGCAGTTTTCTGCTGAATGCAGCCATAGCTTTTACCTACTCTACGTTATGGGGCTAGTACACGTACACGTTGGGCCAACGTGTACAGGACCACTTGGCATGAGTTTGCGATTGGCGGTCAGCGTTGGTCTACAAACTGAATCTTGTCGGTTTTGATTTGGTGCACACATCAAAGGATTTTTGGGACTTGCGCAATCTGCCAAACAGCTGTTTGGTTATGAACACTGAACACGTTGTTGTCGTTGAGTTTAAAATATTTGTCATGCCCCGCGCACTCTAATAGAAAACATGTAATCGTATTTATTTTCCTTCCATTTTGTCAGAGGCGCTGATGTCGGCATTGTGATTGGTGGAACATGACTTTTGACAAATCCTGCGCTATCTGTGAATCTGTGTTTAGTGTTCGTGTTCGTTCGTTCGTTGTCGTTCAGTCATTTTATATGGTCGGTTTATGTGATGTTGATGTGTTTGTGTCACCATAAAAAGCTGATATTCAGTCGTGTTTTTCGATATTTTGTAATCGAGTACCTTTTTAAAGGTAAGTTTTTCTGATTGTAAGGTAAAGATTTTCTGATTGTAGGTACTGTTTATCCAACAGTTTTAAAATACACATTTTATTTCGCGTTTTGTTGTTAGGTCTAATGGCTCCCATCAGGTGTTGTGTGCAGACGGAGGAAAAATTCAACGAGTAAACATACACATACACACACCGGCAAAATTAGCCGAACACGTTAAAAATGGGACATGTTTGATGTCTCGTATTTCATAAACCAGTGGTCCGATTTGAGTGATTTTTTCAGTATGTTATAGCCTTATTATTTAAGAATATCATTGTAATAATATTGTTACTAGACAGGTAAATACCATTTTATACTGGGTGTACCAATCATACTGTGTTTTTTTCGTGAAGTTTGGAACACCCTGTGGAATATTCTAGCATATGTAAAATATTAGAATTAATACTCGATTGTAGACTTAGGATTGCTTATCATTTTCCTTTTCGATTCATTTACTTATGTGAGATAATAAAAAAGTTATGTACGTTAACAGCTATCCATGTTTTTCATCAATAAATCCTCATAGTAGGGGAGGAAAGTATACTAAATTTGCAGTTACTCGAGCGTTATGGGGACCTATTGGATTGTGAAGAGTATGTGCTAAAATCAGAAAAAGGTTAAGTTAAGTTTTCCATAAAGTGGGGGACTTTTCATTTTTTAATTTAATGTTCCATTTGAAACAATCATTTTTCTCCGATTATAGCGCTGTCTATCCATAATTCGAAAAAATATGTCGAATAAAAGTTGCTTTTTTTACGTAAAGAATCTAAATCTGCAATAAAAGTTGGGGGCTCCTATTTAATATTTTAAATTAAATCCCCCACCCCACCTCCGTGGGGGGTCGTGACACCCCACGTAGAGGGGTGGGGGGTAAATTAAAAATTATAAATACGACCCCGCGATATTTTGCGAAATGAACATCAGATCGTAAAACTGCAAAATATACCTATTCATAATTTTCAAAACTCTACCGAATGGCACCAAACACAACCCCCCACGGAGGTGGGGTGGGGGGTTACATTAAAATATTAAATAGGAGCCCCCAATTTTTATTGCAGATTTGGATCCTTGACGTAAAAATAAGCAAGTTTTATTCGCAACGTTTTTTCCTATTATGGATAAATGGCGCTATAATCGGAAAAAACGATTGGTGGAAATGGAAAATTAAATTGAAAAATGGAGAGTCCCACACTTTATGGAAAACTTAATTTAACTTTTTTTGGTTGTAGCACCCACTCTTCACAATCCACTCCAGGTCCCAAGAACGCTCGAGTAATTGCAAATTTACCATACTTTTCTCCCCTACTATGAGGATTTATTGATAAAAAATATGGTTAGTTGTTAAAGCACATAACTTTTTTATTTTCCAACATAAGCAAATGAATCAAAAAAGAAAATGTTAAGAAAGCATAATTATACAATCGAGTTTCAATTTTAATATTTTATATACGCTGGAATATTCCACAGGGTGTTCCGAACTTTAAGAAAAAAACCAAGTAAGCTTGTTACACCCGGTATAAAATGACATTTACCTGTCTAGCAACAATATTATTACACCGATATTCTTAAATAACAAGGCTATAACATACTAAAAGAATCACTCAAATCGGACCACTGGTTTATGAAATACGAGACATCAAACATGTCCCATTTTTAACGTGTTCGGCTAATTTTGCCGGTGTGTGTATATTTAATCCAAATTAAATACTCATATTTCTATGTAAAATGTCACATTATTGTATAAATAAATAATTAAGAATCAAAAGTTGTTTGTGTTGTGCCTTTATTGTCCACTTGAATAAAATATTAAATATTGGAAGTAGCGTATGGAGGCTATGATGGACCTAGCATGGAGGCTAGATTACGCCACTCTTCCTATCCAATCAACAACAAGAACGTTTAAAATTTCACACCTATCATGTCGAAGCTACAGACCACTTATGTGGAGGCCAGATTTGTAGTACCCTTCCATTTAACCAGGTGCTGAGATGGCGCTGAAATACGTGACATATTTTTCAAAGAGTAAGATCGCATTCTACCAAATCACACAACACTTTTTTCTATGATATTTGTTTTCTCTTCTCACAATACTGATACTGTTTATAAGTATTAATTTTAAGGTTGTGCTTTAATATGAATACTTTTTCGGTGTAAAAGCACCGTCGTTTGCGCCATTGTTTTTTAATCACTCTTGTTTGGTACACTTTTCTATAAGCATTGAACGCATTGTACAAATTAATTGCGGCAGCTGCTACAGTCTCCACATCCATATCCATAATCAGAGTTTGTTTTTTGTTTATCCACTAAGAAAGGTTAATGCAGACTGATAACTCCACCGTGTAATCACCATGTATTCACTGTTCTTACTTGGCCCAACGTGTACTGGAGCCATACATGTTCCAGTGATTAAGGTTCTATGTTCTAACCTATATTTAACTTCAAGTCACGCCTCTTCTTCTTTATCAAGGAATATGGACAGCCTAAGCAAGTCTAACGTCACAAAATTGGAAAATGGGAGGAGCTTATATTGACTCCAAAACATTTTGTTTGTAAATATGTAGTCAAGGAATTTTTCATTTATGTGCTTTATGTGGCAAAATAAGACTTCATTTAGGTATTTCGTCAAAGAATCGATTCGTTTTTGCTCAGGTGCGTAGGTGGTTGAAAATAAACATAACCTCAAAACTGATTACATTCTAATCATTGCATTAAATTATCTCACCTGGGCAAAAACGAATAAAAATCTCTGAATTGACACGTTTCTTTAACTAAATACCTAAATGAAAAGTCTTATTTTGCCACACAAACCACGTAAACAATAAATTAAAAATTCCTTCCGAGTGTTTAACTTTATAAACAAAATTGTTTGCAGTCAAGTCAAATATATGCTCCTCCCAATTTTGTGACGTCAAGACTTAGGATGTCCATTACTACAAAAAATACGATAATAAGACTTGCCGAAAACGACCTACTCCCTGGAAGGGCACCCACTGGCCTATTATTGACCAGAGACCATCGAAGACAAAGATTGCATTTTGCTCGTCAACATGTTGTTTGGAATAATGACGATTGGGAAAGAGTTCACTGATAAATCCAGGTAATGTCATTTTTCGGATGATAGGCGGAACAGGTGTACAGAAGGCCTGGGGAATGCTACGCACAGTGTAACACTGTAGGGACTGTACAGTATGGTGGCGGTTCGATAATGGTGTGGAATTAATTTGGAGGCTCCTACGGAGTTAGTTAGAATATATCGTGGGCGGCTTACATCATACAGGTATATTACAGACATTTTAGAAGAGCACGTCGCCGTCGTGCCATTTGCACCATTTATTGGGGATAATTTCATGGTTAAGCAAAAGGGCCTCACATGTCAAGAATTGTGCAGCAATATCGTCAAGAGGTTGGATTCCTGTCATGGATTGGCCTGCGAGAAGTCGCGACCTCAATCCAATAGATAATAGAACATGTTGGGGACTGTGACCCGTCAAAATGGCCCGGTCAAAATAGCCCTTAAACAAAATAGCCCCGACAAAATAGCCCCGGTCAAGACAGCGCCGGCTAAAACAGCCCCGGCGACAACACCCCCAATAAAAAGTTTTACCTTTTAACGGAATACCATTTATTTTAAATCACTATTGTCATTGGGAAATAAGACACAATTTAACTTAAAAAATTATTTTATTAACGTCTCGACTACCCCTTCGGACGTCGTTGTCAAAATACAAAATATTAATAAATTAAACAAAAATGTTGTTGCTTAGTAAAAAAAAATCTTCTAATAATTTAATTTAATCTGACTCATCCGTATCGGCAATTCAGATATAGAGTATTGTGCAAATGAAAGGAATAAATTCGTTATTTCGTAAACCCGCGACGTTAAGGAAAAATCCTGAAACAGGTCGATTTTTATTTTTAAAATTATGATATTTTGGTATATATGTCATACTAGTGACGTCATCCATCTGGGTGTGATGACGTAATCGATGATTTTTTTTTAAATGAGAATGGGGGACGTGTGCTAGCTAATTTAAATGGTTATTTAATTTTCTATTCAGTAATATAAACATTTACATAATTATTTATACAAGGTGTCCAAAAACTCTTTTTTACTTTAAATTATTTGACAAAAAAAATGTATGTAATTTATTTAATTCAAAATACATTTTAATGTTGTCAGAAATCAGACAAAAATGTTTATATCACAAATAAACATTCAATTTCGCTTAAATTAAATGTTCAAACTTCCAAGAGGCAGAAGAATTTAATCGAGAAGCAGAACACATTTAATCGAAACAGAAGACCCAAGTAGCAATTTTTCGACGCATTGGTTGTCAGTACAAACAAATGCACTGTATACAACGTTGTCCGAGAGCATTTTCAGTTGTTTCGCCAACGTCCCCTACCCCGACTGACATTACGATGTTACAACCTTTAGTTATACGGGCAACTAATTTATTACCATTGTGACAACTACATATCACAGTTCAGTTTTTTCAACAATCGCAACGACTTAAAAATGTTATAATGCTAAACTAATTTACGCCCTGGCCGACTCTCTAGTTGTCTGTCACGTCACTACCCTGTGTTGTTCTAGATGTGTGACACGTTTGCGGCAATTTCCAGAGGAGAAAAATAATTTACTTTATAACCTTATTTTTTTCTTATTATTATATATTTTATTTTGATGGAAATTTTCGATTTATGTAACAACCTGTTTATTTGTTTTTTTAATAGCTGATTTCCATTCCATTGTTTTATCAGTAGATTTGAGATTTGATCTTTGTATCAGCTTTGGCAGACAGGGTTGCCAGGTCAGTATTTACTCTTTCAGTAGTTTTGTTTTCACAAAATCAGTAGATTCTTTTTAGGCCATGTAAATACAGTAATACAGTGATATGCACATCCGTCCTAAATGTCCCAAGAGGAATTCCACAAAATTGGAAACCTAATTATTCCAAACCACCAGCTGGTTATTATCTACCATTTTTTAGCTAAAATCTACTAAATCAAAAACTAAAATATACTTAAGGGTTTTTGGGATATATTTGGGATTTTTTATAATAAAAACAACAGCTAACTTAAGGGGGTAGGCGCAAAATGTCGTCTGTTAAAATGTTCAATGTATTTTAAATGTTTTCATTTTTTGCGAATCCTTAGAAAACTAATAAGTATTTTTGAAAAATTTAAACGCACAAAGAAAGATTACGTTATTACCGAGGACCGAAAGTCCCTGAAAACTTCTATAATGTTTATTTAATAAGTTACAAGGGTGAAAAAAAGAAAAAATTTAGTGTGACTTTTAATTCCAAATATCTCGTTCAAAAGAAACGTTTTGGTTTTTCTAAATAATGCAGTCTTTCATTCTGCGTTTAAATTTTTCAAAAATACTTATTATAGTTTCCTCATGATTCGAAAAAAATGGATAAAATTCTGTTGAAATATACCAAAAATCTACTAAAAAATATTGCCTACTAGAATTTTTTAAAAAATATCAAAAATCTACCAAAAAAGTAGAAATCTACTAAATGTGGCAACGCTGTTAATGAGAATGATACACTTTTGACACTGGTCACATGACCTCTGTCACCCAATAAGAGGGTGCGTTCTAAAATGGTTTTGATAGTCGGTGTGGCCGCGTTTGGTTGGCGATTGGACTTCTAAGTTGTCTTATCCGTCTAAGGTTGGTTATACGGTATTTTTTTAGTAATATTGGTAATATTGTTTAATGCGCCATTTTGGTTTTACTTGAGATATTTATGACGTAAAGAAAATGAAAACACAGAATATAAAAAATGCAGGCATTTTCTGATACCTTTAAAAGCACCATCAATACATTAAATTTATACAGAACATCTTTAACATAAATTTTGACTTTTATATTAAAATTAGATTTTTTAAATTTGCATATTTTTTGTCAAAAATGTCATAAAAAAAGGAGCGCGTGTGTTTTTTAAAGGTGAAATATCCATATTTGACGGTAATCTGAGATGCGTTTATAAATTTCACATCAGGTAATAAGTCCTTTATGTATTTATAAATTTAAATACCCCCCTAATAACACAAAACATTCCATGAATGTTCCTAGAATGTACACACAGGACATTGAAAACATTCCTGGAATGTCCCCAAATGCACACGAATGTCCCTGGAAAGTCCCAGGAAAGTGCTGTGTCAGCATTTTAAATATTCTTAGAATGTTCTGTTGGAACATTCCATGAATGTCTACGAATGTTCTTTGGACATTCACAGTCTATTTTTTAGACTGAATGTCTTGTTGGAACATTCCATGAATGTTCTTTGGACATTCACAGTATATTTTTAGACTGAATGTCTTGTTAGAACATTCCATGAATGTCTACGAACGTTCTTTGAACATTCACAGTATATTTTTTAGACATTCACTGAAATATATCGTCAGTAATGTGACAATACCTCCTATATGTCTTTTCATGAGGTTTGCAGGAGACGAAAAACATTTTTTAAGGTCACTTTCTGTTTTCGTACGTATTCTGACTTTTTTGTAGTAAATAGATAGTTGAATTTACTGCAAAACAAGTCAAAAAATATATGAAAACAGGAGGTGGCCGAAACAAGTTTTTAGTCTATCTTACAAATCTCTTGAAAAAAACAGATAGGAGGTATTGTCACATCGCTGACGATATGTGGCCATACCAAATAATACATCCTTGATAAATATAAAAAAAATTTATTGCAAAAAATCTTTACATACATTTTTTAATGTAATTTACTGACATTCCTAAATATTATAAAAAAATGTGTCACATTTGCTTTGTAAACCTTTCTTTTGCTTTTCGTAGCCACATATTCCGTTTCCTTTCTGGTTTTTTGTAGACCACTTCTCTCAGCTGATTCTAAAAGAAAATAAAATAAAAGGTAATTTTTCTATCCTTTACAATTAACAATCAGAAGAAATATTATTTACAGGTAATAATACGCATAAATAATAATAATAAAAAAATAAAGATTAAATAATATTTAAATAAATAATAAATAATATTTAATAAATAAAATAATAATAATGAACATTTTGTATTTTGACAACGACATCCGACGTGGAAGTAGAAACCTTAATAAAATTATTTTTTCAAGTAAATTGTGGCTTATTTCCTCATTAGAATAGTTAATTACAAAAAAGCCACAAAGAAATAGATTTTTCACAAACAAATAAGTATTTAGTATTCATTATATTTATTGTTTTTATTATTTACTTTAATGTCCTACTGGTACATTATTTGACAAATAATGACATTTCGAAGTCTGTTAAGTACGATATAACGCCCTTGGGCATTAAATTTAAATAACGACTTAGATACTGTCAAGTTGACAAATATCAACCTAAGTAAAACTATGGTTACCACAATTATGTTACTACTGTTACTGGTAAATGTACTTATTTAAAAACTAATCAATTCAAAATTCATTCAAATTTTTCACATATAAAGAATAATTTAGTCAGACATTAAACGTTGAAGGCACCACAGGTATTATAATAATAACGCTTTCGGTCAACGTATATCCCTCAGGCCCTTGTTAAAAACACCATTGACCTCAAGCGTTATTATCCTTATAATACCCTTGGTACCTTAATAACTGTAACATAAGATTATACCTTAATTCTTGTTTTCTATTTCTGATGTTTTTATTTATTTACATTGAATATTAATCTGTTTTGTTGTATAATCTACTTCGCAATAATTATGTGATATATTTGACTTAAAATGAATTCAAAAATTTTTTGCAGTTGGGCAACAATGTCAACTTAGATCTCCGATGTAGATAATGAATTACAACAGTATCTATATTGTACAGACTGTATTATTAATTAGGTTATTTATTTATTTATTTATTGAAATATACATCCACCAGGTATAAACCCATAAAGGTGTACATAAGAAAACTACATACATTGACTGAACACTTGATGACAAAATATAAAATAAAATAAAGAATAACCAAAAATGTTTCTGTTGTTAATACACATACACAATAATAAACAAAGACCTTAATAAAGAAAAATAACATGGCATCAATTCGATAAGCTATTGTGTATTTCGCGTTTAAAGATGTTAAAACCAAGAAAAAAAATGCATATACCTGTGTGACATAAGCTATTGGAACAGCACAGTCTCTTAAACGAACAGATGAAAGTGAAATTCTGTCAATATCTTTTTCTAAAAAGTGTTTTGAACATACTCCTCTATTAACAAATCTGATCTATACTTCATGTCTTCTTCGCAGGATCTTCTGGAAAGCTAAAAATACAAAATATAGGCATTACTAAGCATTATTAACAAATTTTAGTTTTAAATAAAAAATATGATTAATGGACTCACAAAATATTATAAAACAGCTTAGAAATTGTTTATTAGTAAGTCAGTTCCCCAAACTCTGACACAACTGGCTAGTGATTTTAGTAGGTAATTTTTTTTGTTTTTGGCCAATTTTGCCAAAATTACAGTAATTATTAACTATTTAGTTATTATTTTTTTTTGCAATTTTACCAAATTGGCAAAATTATTTACTAAAATCACTAGCCAGTTGTACTGAGACTGAGTTTAGCAAATCGACTATAATATTCTGTGTATTCATTAGTTGGTACTGCATATTATAGTGTGTGGTCTACCATCCTATTTATAAAGGCATACATTAGCAAAAACGCAAAAAGAATTACTTTAGTTTTACAAATCCTATTGTTATTATCTCTATTTACTATTTTAGTTAGGAATAAGCGAAGTTATTGTGGCTTATTCACAATTATTATTAAAATAATAAATGGATATGACCAATTATTAACTTATAAAATAAAATAATAATTCTTCTGATTTATGCCTTTTATTCACTTTGTTATATCTAGGTTACTTAAAAGATTTTTTATGAATAGTATTATTAGGGTATTAATAGTATTAATTTATTTTCTGAAATACAGGGCATGCCTTCGTTTACATATTTGCATACTAACCTTTTAATAGGGCTTTTCATTTTCATTCACAGTCATTTGTTTGGAGCTTCTGTCATAATTGAAACGTTATTCCTGCAGATTTTTTTATCTACATTTGTTTCTGCTACTCCAACTGCGTTAAAAACAGGACACCATTTTATTCACTATGTTAATAATACTATTAAAGCTATTATAAAAGTATCCGAATTAAAAAAATATTCTTAAAAAGCACAAATAATACAAAGGTGGCAAGATGAAGATGCCAAGATGGCCGAAGCGAGGTCGTTGGTTGGTCGTTTTTAGTCACGTGATGCCCTCTCAAGCGCCATGCACAAAAATATATGCACGGCGAATTTGAAAATGAACGCAAAAGAAATAAATATAAATGCCTCTCTTGGGTTTTGCATAAGTTATAAGTATTTTTTTTATTAACAAAATCGCATTCCAAATTGAATATTCGCGAACAATAATTTTTATTACATTTGTATGTTTATAATATTGTATTAATTGAACTTGGAAAACTCTTTAAATTTGACATATTATTGCACTGTAGGCCTAAAGTGTCACTTAGTTTGTCTGGTATGTTATAAGTAATGTTGTATCTGTTACACGTATGTATTATTTCGCAACTTAAAATATATGAACATTGGTAGTATGTTCACAGAATGTCTTATGGTAACATTCCAGGAATAATTTAAACAGATGTTCACCGAATGTTCCCTAAATGTCCAGGACATTCAAATATTGATAGAACTTTGGTAGTACATTCCTGGAATGTTGTGTGTTGTTAGGGCCAATACGATGTTAAAACAGTTTACTTTTTGGTTTTCGCATTCACCACACAGGTGTTAAAAATACAGGTAAAAAAACATAACTAGTCTGACTCCTTGAGCAACCATTGCACGCGCAGGTGCTTTTTATAGTCGCTTCAGTTGTCTTATGCAACGTTTACGAAACGATGTTGCTTAAACAGGAGGTTGCCTAGGCAACGTCAAGACAACTCAAAAATCGTCCACCAAATCAGTGCAGAATAGGGTCGTCTTTTAGGCAATAACAACGTTGTAAGAAAACGTTGCCACGCGGTAGACAACGTTGTCGCGTCGACAAATTGCTACTTGGGGACAGGGTTCGAGTTCTCTGAGGAGACCATTTTTATTTAATGTGGTTAAGATAAACATCTAAATAGAGGATAATTACCATTTCCGAAAATATATATTTTTAAGGGATTATTTCATGATGAATTCTGAACGGAGCTTTTTTGTTGGCGAGCTATTATTCCGCGGCAATTTTGTCGGAGCTTTTTCGACGGGGTACCGTTTGGGACATCATAGGCAGACGACTACGACAACTACCTAATGCACCAAACACATTAGACGAACTGTTTTTGCGGTTAGTTGAAATTTGGGATCAAATTAATCAAGAAGGTAACAATGGTAATTCGCAGTATGAGAGATCGTTGTCAAGCAATAATAAATGCCAGAAGTGGCAATACTCAGCACTAGTAGGTATCTACCCAAGTAGCACAATAAAAACATTTTAGTTTTATGTAAGGTTTATAAAGGTTTTATTGTGGTAAATAAGAAGATAAGGGTTTTAAAGTTACCTTGTAGATGTACTGCCAGAACTTTAAAACTGTTAAGCATTTGTCACTAGTTTTAAAGTATCTAATAAAAGTATCAAATAAGACTAATTAATCTTAATAGATAATTTGTCTTATTGTAGTTTTAAAATGGTTTATTCGCAGTTTACTTTAAAACTACTCAGTTTTATGAAGAACTTCCGGACTGTTTGGTTTTATTAGATTCTAGTTTGTGACCTTTTAGTTTTAGTGCAGCTTTAAAGATTCTCCTAATATGACTACTAAAACCTATTATTAAAACTACTTGATCTCAAGACTATTATGTCAGTAAAACATATGCCTTAAAACTATTTTTTAGTTTTCTTTAAAGTTGCTTTCTTAAAAGCAATTAGTAGGCTATATTAAAACCAAACGCTTTTAACTGAATCAATTTGGTTATCGTAAAGATTAAACTATGCTTCTTGTTAGAAACAATAAAACTAAACTCATCCCCTCTTCTTTCATGTCCAAAATGGTTGGCCATTTGCTTTAGAGTGAAACAGTGGTGTAGTGTGTTGTAAAAAGTGGAAGTACAGATAGTATGGAAGAAATAAGACGCAAGTACTTACAATATAAACGAACAGGCAATTTTAAAAGAAAAATACAACACAGACGTCTGTGTTAAATAAAACTATTTAGTCTATCGACAGAGAATTGTTAAGATCAAATGGTTTTATTTTATACCTTTCCAAGAGCATATATCCTACATAAAAGCAAGGTTGCCTTGGAATTAAAACCGTTTAGTTTTAATGCTGCTGTCAATATTGCTACTCAGCCGTACAGCACTACGACGCCTCGATTTTAGGTTAGATTCGCATTAAAACCGAGTAGCAATATTGACAGCAGCATTAAAACTAAACGGTTTTAATTCCAAGGCAACCTTGCTTTTATGTAGGATATATGCTCTTGGAAAGGTATAAAATAAAACCATTTGATCTTAACAATTCTCTGTCGATAGACTAAATAGTTTTATTTGGATTTCAGCCATATTGCTTTCTAGAGATGCTGAAAGCCATGATAGATTACAATATAAGGCTTACATAAAAATTATAAATAAGCGACTTAAAGACATAAATTCGATTTATTTTAACATTAAAATTGTAGATAAAATTATTTTTCTTTCAAATTGATATTTTTGGGATTTAAATTTTTTTATTACTTTTATTTTTTAATCGCCAAAAGTCAGAAATTTTAGGGCGCGTGACTTGTTTAGACCTATTTTTGTTAACATTATCAATAAAGTTGGGTGCGCAAGTGTTTTTCTACCTTGACAGTAAGAAATAACCAAGTACCTTTTATTATTTTATGGTTACAAATACGTATCAACCTATCATAACACATGTAAAAATGTACTGGCATATACACCCTATGCATATAGTATAGGGTTTAAAGAATCATTTAATATGGTAAATTGTCTCTACACCTAATTAATTAAATTAAAGCTGCATTTTACTATGGTAGTGAAATGAACCTGACTTTACAAAATCGAATCTATTTGTTTCACCACCAATAACTTTGATCTTTATAATTTGTTTTTTTTTTGTTTGAATCTATGTTTGGGTGAATACTATTTAGTTTAATGTAAACAGTGGTTTCATTCTGTATTAAAACATGTATAAAGTAAAAAATATTAGAATGGGGGAAATAAAAATTTCGTCCCATAGTCGAGGATTAAATCTGCCACCGGCGCAATCGATCCTACAGCTTAATGGGCCCTTTATCGAGACCGGATTATAGAAGGTACAATCGGCGTAATCCTCCCATGCCCTTTAATTTTAGTTTTATTCTACGGTTTTAAAGCATCCCTAAAATACTTAATAAACCCGTTCGGTGCTACTTGGGTACTCAGTACTAGTACTTTCTTGAGCTCTAAAAATTTCAATTCCGTCATTCATAAGCACAAAAGAACAAACTAATTTTTTTTCATTACAGCTGACATTATAATTTTAAAATTAAGCGTTAATTGTGACGCGAAGTGTATATTCAGGAACCTGCTGTGGTTTAAATAAAAATCAGTTCAAGTTTATATTAAGTTTTATTCAGGATGATATCGGTCACAAGAAATGATATTAGTACACAACTGCACAAAAACACATTTGGAACCAGCAAAAATACGTATTATCATTTTGCGGTCATAGGGCTTTTCATTCACAGTCATTTGTTTCGAGCTTCTGTCACGTGTCACATAATATTAATATATCTACGTCATACGTTATTGGTATCTATTTACCTTAGAGTATGGACAATTTTTTACCCTCTCTGGAGATCTAACACGCAATCTGTTTTTCGAACGAAAGTGAATCCTTATTTTAATACGGTTGGTTCTCATTGAGATTTGACACCCCTTGTTTTATCAGTGATTTTTGTGTGATTTCTGAGTGAAAACTAGCAATTTTTTTAACTCTTTATAGTGGTGATGTGTTCGGCTTACGGTTGTAAAAGCGACAGCAGCAGGAAATAAGTGGGAATTACATACAGGTAAATAAATATTTCTGTTATGTGTGCGTAGATGAAAATTCAATAAATACTCCTATATTCTTAGATATTGCCTCTTAAACGGTTAATAATTTGAAAATTAACACTTCAATGTACCTTATTACATAATTAAAATTACATGGTTAAGTTATAAAATGAGAAAAATTTACATGTAAAATTAAAAGTAACATAAAAAATCACCATTTTACCAGTGGTGTAGGTACGAAATAAATGAAATTATAAAATATATTGTGGCAACTTCGAAAATGGAATTAATAGCGTATATTGTTATTACATATTATTGACTTTTTTGTTGTTAAACATTTTATTGCTTGATTTTATTTTGTTTATATGTAAAAAAATTATTTAAGAGCACAGGCGCAAATATTTTACGGCTATCTCTACTTTTTCTTTTTTTACACGGCAAATTATATGTAGTAAAGTTTTCACTGGTATGGATACGTACATAAACATTACTTGACAATGACATTGTCACCATTAACTTGAGATGACTTTTGAATGTTCTTGGATAACTGTTACTTGTATCATCGCTTAAATTATTAATTCAATTAATTAATATCATAATTTTTCACTAACTATGTATTCAGTGATTATAATAATTTATATACTATGCCATAAAAGATAATACTTAATCGAGAAAAGAGGAAAAGTGATTTTTTTAATAATATATTGTTACTATGGAACGCTTAGATAAATTTTGTATATCTTTAACAACAAAATGCTTATATCACAATATATATCCTGGTGTAGTCTCTGCTTGGGATCTTCCATAAATAATAAACAATAAATAACTTTTTATTAATTTTACGTCTAAAATTATTTAGCCAATACACTATCAATATTATTTAATAAACAACTCAAGATAACGAGCGATACACAATTATTGGATCAAAGCTAGCCGTGCAAAAAATTACGTATGTCCTGTTTTAATCTGAATTTTTATCAATTAATTTTGATTAACGTTAGGGTCAGTGCACCAATAATTGACCAGTTAAGAGTTTTTTTGTTCAGAAAGACTTATAGTGACAAGACGTTAAACTTTTTACGAAATTTAAAAATACACGAGGGCAGACCCATGTATTGTGATTCCGTTTAGTCTGTAAAACATTGAAAAAATAAATTATTTTTATTAAATAAAAAATTATGAATAAAAAAAGTCACAAATCTCTAGTAATTGACCAAGGAAAACCAGTATTTGACCGCAATATTACCCAGTAGTGGACCACTTGATAGGATTAAATAAAATTAAGTTTTAAGCAAAACTACATAATGTTTATTAAAAAAATACAGAGTAATTTTTAAATAAAAGCTTACAAAACTTGTTATTAATGAAACATTTCATTATTGATTTGAAAATTATTCTAATTTTTGGATTTATTTTTATTCTTTTAATATTCAAATAACGTCATTAGAAAACTTGAATTTGATGGGATTTCCACTTGGTATAACATTTGGTTTTTCTAGTTTCTTTACAAGTTGTTCAGCATTTACAACGCTAATATCATTTTCAATTACTTTGAAAAAAGACTTACTTGATTCTATTGGAGTAAAAGCTTGTACTTCCACCTCAGATGTTTCATAAATATTTTGTACAGAGCAAACATAGTTATGATGACATTTTTTTCCTGGAAAAGCAACCAAGTAAAAATCACCTATTGAAATATCTTTTTTAAGATTTTTTACCTCATTGACAAGTGGCTCATTTTCATCAGTGTCACTACTAAAATGTTCTGAAATATCATCTAGACTTGAGCCACTCTCCTGCCATTCATCACATTCTTCTGAACTATCTGTGTCTTCCTCTGTGTTCACTTTTGTTTTAGATTTTTTAGCACTTGCTTTTTTCGCCAATTTTTTTTCTTCAGTTTCTTTTAATTTTTCCTCTCGTTTCTTCTTTCTCAATAATGCCTTCTCTTGTTTCTCTCTTTCTTTTTCAGTTTTTACTTTTATTTTCTCTTCGTGGTACTGCAACCATTTAAGTGAAGTAGTGGCATAAGGAAGTTTTTCTTTTCTTGTAAACACCTTCTTTTCAGGTGACTCTTCTGGCCAAAATATATGGTCCAAAAAGGCAGCACTAATATTTCTTTTTTGGGACTGTCGTAGTGGCACCGGAGTTACTGGCCTTTGTACAATTACGTCACTTAAAATATTTATATTTTTTTTATTTCCTGTTTCATCTTTTTGTTCTGAAGTTGTTTCCGTTAAGTTTATAATTTGGGCATATTCTGTTTCTTCCAGTTCTTTCTCATTGCTATTTTCTTTATCTTCAGTTTCGGTATTATATATTTGGTTTTCAGTTTTACCGCTATTTTCATGTATTTCAGTTTTATTCTCTTCAATCTGTTCTTCAGCATATATATTACTAATGGCTTCGTCCTCTAATCGTGTGTTATTGTCTCTTTCTTCATTGTATTCTTCTTGACATCTACTCTTCAATTTTCTCCAAATATAGAATAATTCTTTCGCTGACTCATCGCCCTTCCATTCTCCCCTTTCTGTTTTTTTAAATTCCTCTCGTCTTTTCTTTGGAATAAGTGAATCGAAATATAGAAAATGTGGCACGTCAAAGGTAGTTGGCTTGATTTTTTCTGTTTCAAATTCATTTCCTAAAGTCCGCGAAACATCCTGCATACATTTTGTAAAATCTATTGCATCTACATTAAATGGATACAATCCACACTTTCTAAAACCATTTTTAATGGTATCTTCTCCGATTTGATTGTACGGTACTTTCTAATAAAAATGGAAAAGTTGCTTTAGTAAGATTTTTGTTATTATTAGCTTTTTTCCAGTCAAAAACTACCTTTTTCCATTTACTTTTTAATGGGGCAAATAAGGACACGTCGGCCGGCTGTAAAATGTGTGTCGCATTTGGAAGAAGTGCATAGAGAAAAATGCCATTATCAGAACAAAACTTGCTCAAATTATAAGTAAGGTGGGATTTATGTCCATCGAGTATATATAATATAGGTAACTTAACATTTTTACTTTGCAAAAAAGGTAATAAGCTATTACACACATAGCTGAAGAACGTTTCACTGGTCATCCAGCCCTTTTTGGATCGCCCTGAAAAAAAAAGAACAAAGTATAAATAATGCAACTGTTAAATAAGTAAAAAAACGTACCAATTGCCCAATCTGGATTAGTATTTCTTACAATTTCTGCAGGGATTCTTTCATATGGGTATACAATCATAGGTGGATAAATTTGTCCATCAGCAGAAATCGTAAATAACGCAGTGATGCACTCTTTCTCTGGTCCTGATTTAATTTCATAAAAGTTTCTCATTCCTCGAGGACCCAATACAAGACCAGTTTTTGGATTTAGGTACTGCAAATCCAGATTCATCAGAATTTAAAATTCTAGAAGGATCATTTAAGATATCCTCAGCATTTTCTTCAATTAAATATCTTTGAATGGAATCATGCCATTCTCGTATAGAGCCCTCAGTTACGCAGGCCCGTGCTCCATTTATAGACTCAGCATGACGTTGGCAAACTTCCTGGTGACGTTTCAAAAATGCTGAGAACCACTTTTTCCCAGGCATGCCATCACGAAATTTGTTAACACGATCATCATCTTTAATAATATCTCTTACAGTTTCGCAAAGGGTGGCCTTGTTTAAGGGAAATCCTTTTTTAGCATTTGCTAAAAGCCATCTGACCAAAAGGCTTTCCTCATCTTTTGTCAATATTGTGGGAGGACCCATTTGTCTTACTAAGGGAGATTTTCCTTTTAATTTATTTATTAACGTGGAATGTGGAACACCATACAATCTCTCTGCTTGTCGAATGCTGCATATATTATTAGAAACATCATTTATAGCCAGTTGTAATTGTTCTTCTGTATATTTAAAAAACTTCTTTTTAGTCTCAGACATGTTTCTGAAAAATGTAAAAATATTTGTTAAACCAAGACTTAAATAAAATAAATAAATATTGAAGTAAAAATAAAGTTCCAGTTATTGACCATGGAAAGAAACCAATAGTTGACCATACAAAAACTGTGGTCAACCATTGGATCTGTATCAAAACAACGTGTTTTTTTAAATAAGAAAGCTTACTTAAAATATATTCAAAGCTATAAGAGAGACAGGGACTGAAAATCTTCAATTCTTTTAAATCCCCAATAGTTGACCAAAGTGGTCAATCATGGGATATTCAACAGGTGTTGTGATCTAGTAGTTGACCACATGTATTAAAAACAATAGGGCACACATTTGAACAATAAATATTACAAAAATAATTATTTACATTCATCTACGAACCAGTACATAAAATATTTTCTTAATAAAATGTTTTACCTGAATGGATGATTTAAGATAAATAAAAGTTGTCTACTTACCACGCTTATTGGAAAATGGCTTATTGGCCTCTACACTGTGAGAAACTACAAACTGGACTTAAAATGGCAACTTAAGCGGAAACTTTATACAAGTTATTTGCGACATCTAGTGGACAAATATATTATTCACAGTTTAGAGCTATAAGTAACCAACAAAACGTTATAGATTTCTTATTTCAGCTCATTAAAAACAATTTGGTCAATTACCGGGTACTGGTCAACTACTGGTGCCACTACCCTATAAAACATAAAAAATCAGTCAAAATCTTTAACACAGAACTTTAATCTAAAATAAAAAGAATTAACACAATTATAAGTAACAATAATAAATAAAATCAAACAGGATGCTGTATATGTCCACCACCAACATCTCTACATAACCTAACTTTTCTTGTTAAGTTGACGTGCACTGCAAAGTTGACGTAAACTGGAAAGTAGTATATCTGAATTAAGAACAGACATGAACTGTATATCTATCTCTGTCGTTGAGAGCCACCTATGGTGACAATAATTTTGGATCAAACATTATTATTCCTAAAGCCGTGTCAAATATCTAAAATTGCCGCTGTCTTGTCAGCACATTCTGTTCGACTGAGCGCGTTGTACGACAAAGATAGCGAATATTAAATTTGGAAAATATTACCACTGACAAGGTGTTCATTTTTTTCCAATAGGGCTTTTCATAGATTGTCATTTGTTTCGAGCTTCTGTCATGTGTCACATAATATTAATATATCTACGTCATACGTCTTTGGTTTGTATTATTGTTATATACCAATAACGTATGTCGTAGATATATTAATATTATGTGACACATGACAGAAGCTCGAAACAAATGACTGTGAATAAAAAGCCCTATAGGGCTTTTTATCGATTGCCATTTGTTTCGAGCTTCTGTCATGTGTCACATAATAATAATATATCTACGTCATACGTCTCTAGTTTGTATCATTGTTATATACCAGTAACGTATGACGTAGATATATTAATATTATGTGACACATGACAGAAGCTCGAAACAAATGACTGTGAATGAAAAGCCCTATAGGGCTTTTCATCGATTGCCATTTGTTTCAAGCTTCTGTCATGTGTCACATAATAATAATATATCTACGTCATACGTCTCTAGTTTGTATCATTGTTATACAGGGTGTCCCGGAAAATAGTGCGTTCCTTTAAGGTATGGAGAGAATACACAGTTTGGAACAAAAAAGTCCTATACCATTTTTTTCTAAAATTAACCGTTTCCAAAAAAAAGTTAACATTGTTTTCCATATACCTGTATTTTAATGTTTGGAAATTTTAATAAACTGGCAACATCGTACGCACTACGGAATAATAACAGATAATAAAAACTCGTTTGTGATTGTGATTAACAGTATTTAAAATAATCCAACCTAATAGTAGGTAATACTTATGTATTTACGATTTGTTTACTAAAATTATTTTCTTTTGAAATGTATTGAGATACCTGTTGCATAATTTTAAACGAATTACCACATCTTTTAACATAAAAACACATCTTTTAACTGAACTAGTATTATGTATTTAGTAAGGTTTAAATGGGTTGAATGCTGAGTATTGCTGAGGGCTTTAACTGAATTACATAGTTTTAATAGTTTACAGTGGAACTTAAATACGCCAGATAATGTCTCAGTAATTTGTTTACTTGTGAACTGAAATAACTAAGTTTTACTTACTTGAAAATAATTATTATACCGAATAGATGTTTCAAGTAACCTTTCACAAACACCATTCATAGGTAATAACATAATAGGTAATACACTCACTATTCGAAAACATTTTCGGCATTGACACTAAACAGGATTCTCTAAAACTATCTGTTTACATGGGACTGTCTATGCTTAAATTTGCGTACCGCACATAGTTGTCAGATTTAAATTTACATACCAGAATACATTTTAATTTTTTGGTCAAACGGTTGCATTTAGAAAAAAATGTTATAAGAGTTTTTTGTTCTACATGGTGCCTTCTACTTATACCTTTAAGGAACGCACTATTTTCCGGGACACCCTGTATACCAATAACGTATGACGTAGATATATTAATATTATGTGACACATGACAGAAATTCGAAACAAATGACTGTGAATGAAAAGCCCTATAGGGCTTTTCATCGATTGCCATTTGTTTCAAGCTTCTGTCATGTGTCACATAATATTAATATATCTACGTCATACGTCTCTAGTTAGTATCATTGTTATATACCAATAACGTATGACGTAGATATATTAATATTATGTGACACATGACAGAAGCTCGAAACAAATGACTGTGAATGAAAAGCCCTATAGGGCTTTTCATCGATTGCCATTTGTTTCGAGCTTCTGTCATGTGTCACATAATATTAATATATCTACGTCATACGTTTCTAGTTGGTATCATTGTTATATACCAATAACGTATGACGTAGATATATTAATATTATGTGACACATGACAGAAGCTCGAAACAAATGACTGTGAATGAAAAGCCCTATACTGAAAAAGTAATACTTTTGAAAAATTTAAACGCAGAATGAAAGACTAAATTATTACCGAGGGCTGAAAGTCCCTCAGAATAAATAAAAAGTTTCTTTTGAATGAGATCTTTGAAAATAAAAATCACACTAAATTGTCTCTTAGTTTTTCACCCCTGTAACTTTTTTCTCAGAATTCGAAAAAATAAATCCCATTTAAATATAGTATTGGAGCCGAAGTTTTGCGACCTATGTGAAATAAAGATATCTATCATTAATCAATATTTCAAAAAGTTTGCTTTCGTCACATACCCTAATTCCTAATCCTGTTTTATTTTGAGTGGGTATAAAAGTTCAACATAATAAAATACTGTTATTTGTTTAAATCTTTCTATGTAAGCCATGCATAATATTGTGTAATTAATAAAAATTGAAAATTGAACTAAACCTACAAGCAATATTATTTAATTATGTAGTTTTATATAGTTTCTTCTGGCCTACGCGATACGCCACTGGCACTCGTGTTTGGTTCTAACTTGGTTTTGGCTTCAGTTTCGTTCTCGTTGCGGTCACTCCAGGGAGAGGGTAAAAAATTTTCCATACTCTAAGGGCCGGTTGTTCGAACGCTAATCAACATTGATCACTATCAAATATTTAATTATTGTCACAACTGTCAATGTCAACTTTGGTTGGGTTGCTAAAACATAGTTAATTATAATTATGAGATTAGTTAGTCAATTAACATAACAATTATTAACATAATTGATTAACTAATTTCATAATTGTCATCAATAATTATGTCTTCGGCAACCCAACCAAAGTTGACATTGACAGTTGTGACAGTAATTAAGTATTTGATAGTGATCAATGTTGATTATCGTTCGAACAACTGGCCCTTAGGTATTTACAATAATACAAACCAAAGACGTATGACGTAGATATATTAATATTATGTGACACATGACAGAAGCTCGAAACAAATGACAATCGATGAAAAGCCCTATTGATACTACTGGTTCTGGATCAGTACTGCGGTCAGCGTTTTGGCGACATTTTGCGTACGTCTCGCATCGGCGACAGTGCCGCTGTGCTTAACGTACAGCCTATAGAAAACCATATTATAAACTTTTGTTCGGAATCATACCTTCAAGTAAAAACTCCATTGGCTGCACTAAGAACTTAGTTGCGAAATCTTTAAAGCAAAGTTCACGTTTGAATTGGGTTTTCCTCCGTATGAGTTCTCATATGTCTATTTAATGATCTTTTGATATCGAACTGTTTGCAGCAAATTTCACAGGAGAATGGTTTCTCCCTCGGATGAGTTCTCATATGATTAGATAATGATATTTTGGTAACAAACTGTTGGCAGCAAATTTCGCAGGAAAATGGTTTTCCCCCCGTATGAGTTATCATATGATTATTTAATGATATTTTGTAAACAAACTGTTTGCAGCAAATTTCGCAGGAGAATGGTTTTTCCCCCGTATGAGTTATCATATGATTAGTTAATGATCTTTTGACAACAAACTGTTTGTAGCAAATTTCGCAGGAGAATGGTTTTCCCCTCGTATGCGTTATCATATGATTAGTTAATGATCTTTTGCCAACAAACTGTTTGTAGCAAATTTCGCAGGAGAATGGGTTTTCCCCCGTATGAGTTATCATATGATCAGTTAATGATCTTTTGACAACAAACTGTTTGCAGCAAATTTCGCAGGAGAATGGTTTTTCCCCCGTATGAGTTATCATATGATTAGTTAATTCTGTCTTGATAATAAATTGTTTATTGCAAATTTCACATTTGAATGGTTTTTCCGCCGTATGAATTCTCATAATATGTCTAGTTAGTACTGTCCTGGTAACGAATTGTTTACTGCAAATTTCACATGTGAAAAGAACGTCTCTAGTGTGCCATCTCATGTGTGAAATTAACTCATTTTTCACTGCAAACCGTTTGGGGCAAACTTTACAGGGGAAAGGCCTGTCATCTGTATGCATTCTCATAATATGTATTTTCAATTTGGATTTTGTTATGAATTGTTTAGGGCACAGTTCACACGGAAAAAGTTCTTTCGTATGCACCGTCATATGTAATTTTAACGTGGCACTGCTAAAAAATCCTTTGGAGCAAACTTCGCATGTGAAGGGTATTCTTTCAGTATGTGTTCTCAATTGAACTCTCAGCGAAGAATATGTAGAAAGAAGTTTTGAACCAACTTCGCACGAAAAAGTTTCTCCTCCAGTGTGCAATTTGATATGCAATTGAAGATCTTTATTTGTTTTATAGTGTCTCAGACAAGTTTCACACTTGAAAGGACGTTTTTCCATATGTTTTTTTAATCCACTACTTGTTGCATACTTCTTGGGGCAAATTTCGCATTCGTAAGGCACTTCTTTAGTGTGCTTTCTCATATGAACCTTTAAATCAGAACTGGTTACACACTGTTTTGAGCAGATTTCACAGCTGAAGGGTTTTTCTCCAGTATGTGTTCTCATATGTACTTTTACTCCGGACTTGTGTGAAAAATGTTTTGAACAAATTTCACACTGAAAAGGTTTTGCGCCCGTATGCAATCTCAAATGGATGTTAAAATAATGACGGTCAACGAACTGTTTGGAGCAAATCTCGCACGTATAAGTTTCTCCAGTGTGCCATCTTGAATGTCGTCTTAAATTATAAATGGTTGAAAATGTTTCGGAGCAAATGACACATGTGAAACGCCTTTCTTTACTCCCTTCACTGTGTTTTAACATATGTGCGTTGAATTTAGAACTTCTTACAAATTGTTTGGAGCATATTTTACATGAAAAAGTTTCTCCTGTGTGCCATCTCATATGTAATTTTAAAGAATAATTGGAAAAATACTCTTTGGGGCAAAGTTCACACTTAAATGTTTCTCCAGTGTGAGTTCTCATGTGCGATTTTACTTCTAAATTAGTTTTAAACCGTTTAAAACAAACGTCACATTCAAAAGGTTTTTCTTTTTCTTCATCATTATGCCGTTTGTCTTCACCATCATGCGACTTCATATGTCTTTTTAAATTATGCTCTAAAAAATACTGTTTGGAGCAAATTTCACAAGTGAATGAAGTATCAACAGTTTTTGTGTCCTCTCCTACCAGGCGTTTGTTCGATTTCAAATCACTGTTTGCATCATTGTGTATTTCTTCAGAGGAGGAACCTAAAAGTATAATATAAGAATTATATAGAAGTATATAATTTTTCCATTTGTTATCTATGAAAAAGTATGATTAGATTGAATAAGACAGAATATACACAAATAGCATGGAGGATTCACTATAGGAGACAGAAATATCAGTGAAGGCGAAATTACACGGTTCATCCAAATTGAATTCATTTTGGTTGAATGGAGCAGAAGTGAAAGCAATGCTATTTACACGGTATTCGGAAAGTGTCATCGAATGAAATCATATTGTTCTGAAGCTATTTCCTTGTGGCATTTTTGTAATCAACTAGTCTAAATGGGAAATAAACTACAATTTAACTAAACAATTATTTTATTAAAGTTTTGACGTCCAAATCGGATGTCGTTGTAAGAATACAAAAATTTTTTTTTTGTATTTTGACAACATCCGATTTGGGCGTCGAAACGTTAATAAAATCATTTTTTTAAATTAAATTGTGGCTTATTTCCCATTTGCCAATAGTTGAATGCTTTTAGGAGTTGTATAAAAGAATTATAATAATAATAATAATCTCCCGTCTCACCTGGCAGTCGGTATAAAATGCACACCCATGAGAATGGAGACAAATAGTTTATGTTTAGGGTCGCTGCCTGGGGATCGCTAGGGCACGTCTGGAGCCGAAGCTGGACGTGACAGCATGCGGGACGTTGGTGGCAGGGTGTTGAGGAGGCGGGCCCCAGTCACGCAATCAGTTACAGACCAACAACAAGCACAAGCGAGCCAAACAACAGCAAGAGCTCCACTCGCTGAAGGTGCTGCGCTGGAACACCAGCCGGCGCTCACTCAAGCGGGACGATCGAAGCAGCGCATGAAATGGACTGTGTCCATTAACGAAAGCATTTTGCGCTTCTATTATAAGGTGACAAACCTCGGTCAAGAAACGATTTTGCAGGGAGTACCCAAATATTCAAGTATCGGAGCAAAGAGTATCAGATCAATACCGGGTAATCATAAGAAACAACCTTATACCAGAGACTAGACGCAATACGATCAAAAGTGAAGTCGAAAGGGAGATTAATAACCAAGAATGAGTTTTAGATCAAGTCCCTAATGAAATCCTCGATGAGCAGATTCCTGAGATTTCCATGCCAGAAACTCAACCTGATAATACACAGCACGAAAACAACGAGTTGCGCGATAGTCTAGCAAACGGAATGGCTCGTACCGTACAAGAGTTTAATAGAACAAATCCACTTACATAGCAGACCACCGTTACCACGAATAAACTCTTGTAAGAAACTAGGTGCGCTATTACAAATTGTGAACACTGAAGTCCTACCCAATTATGGCGTAGAAGCCCACACATTGGAATATCTGTTTATGCTAATCTACTGTGCAGCAACAGCAATTGCTAATGTAATGGGAATTAAGATCAAAACAAGACGGGGTACTAATAAAGGAAGGACTGGTAACAGAATTGCACCCCAAGAAAAAATACTTCTCGGAAAAATTGAATTACTGCGTAGGAATATTGGCCAAGTCACAGAATATATAAGAGGTGTAACGAGTAGAAAAGTCATTAAGAGAGCTGAAGAAATAATGCGAAGCACTGTAAGACACTCGAGATACGATCCAGAAAATAACACAGCCCAACAGTGTCTGGATACATTAAAACAAAAACTCTTCATCTATTCAGGACGATTAAGAAGATATAAAGTTAGTAACAACCGAAAATGTGACAATACACTTTTTGAGATCTCTGAGAAGGCGTTCTACCGAAAACTCAAGTCAACCGTAGAAAGTGGCGACAAGTCTTACCCAAAGCCAAGAAGAGATTCATGAGTTTTGAAGCAAGGTAGGCTTCAAGTAGGTTGAGGCTGGTAGAAGATACGACGCACAACTGTTACCATTACGTCAAAGCTAACTACGAACCATTCACTATTGAAGAGGTCTCAAATATCATCAAAGAGTATCTGGATAACTGGAAATCTCCTGGACCAGACGGAGTTCAGAACTTCTGGCTTAAGAAGTTTTGGAGTGTTAATGATTGCTTATCAACAATAATTAATCATATTATTTCTAATCCGCAGGAAATACCATCATTCCTAACTCAGGGAACCACTTATTTAATACCGAAGGATCAAAATAACACCCAAGATCCAGCCAAATACCGCCCAATTACTTGTCTTCCAACTTTGTATAAATTGGTCACATCCTGTATAACTTGGCGTATCTAACAACACTGTGCTCTAAACAATATCAGAGAGCGTCAACAGAAAGGATGCGATAAGGGTTCCATGGGTTGCAAAGAACAACTTATCATCGACTCAGTCATTTCTCACCAGGCATTCACCAAAAAAGACGCTCTTTACTGGTTTTATTGATTACAAAAGGCCTTTGATTTAGTGCCGCATGAATGGCTTATAGATATATTGAAAATATACAGAGTCGATGATAACATAGTGACTTTTTTAATAATAATAATAATAATAGCTTTATTGCCCAACAGTTTCTCATTTACAGGACAATGATAAAAATATTACATAATTTATAACACCTATAGATAATAAAGATTTAAGCAGTAGTACAAAAAAATAACATTAAGAATACATGTAGAAAAAAATTAATATAAATTAGTCAAACAGAAAAAGAAAATAAATTAATAAAAAAATTAGTGCTTATTTCAGACACTCAATAGCTACTTTTATAAAGTTCCTTTGAGAATATGAAAAAATGCAGGGGCGGCCCGTCGGGGTAGGCAAGGTAGGCGCCGCCTACCCTCTTCAAATGTAGTACAATAATATAAATTATTAATATAAATTACTTATTTTAAAATTGTAATTTATAAATTTTGACACAATACCTACAATAAAATAGCAAAAATTATCCAAATTATTTGTAAAAATATCCAAAAAATTTTCTCCGTAGTTATAATTATTGTACGCTCCTTGTAGTATCAGTACTACTGTATAAGATTCTATATTCTTCCTGGGTCAGGCACTTGAAAACGTAGCCTGAAATAGAACGACGCCAACACCGAATTGACGTGCGATCTCTCTCTGTTTACGCGAGCAGGCCTGCTGCAGGTCTCGCGTATTCTACGATTTTGAAAGGGCGCATAGGCACAGAGTCTTATAGCCGGACCTCCAAAATTTTATCAGTTGTTTCTCTTGTGTCTTGTGAAACTGTTTTAAATAATTGTGTTTTTTGATTTTGGCTGTTATTAGTAGGTTAAGTATTGAATAAAACTAGGTAGGACAAATTAAATTTGTTTATGAAAACTGAATAATAAACAGGTAAATTTGAGATCGGTCTATTGAAGGGCATTTTAATTTTATATTAATTTAGTCATAATTCACTAACGACAAATAAATCTGTGAATAGTTATTTGTCAGTCGTCCATTATATTTTATAGATATAGATAGAAGTGTTATTAGAATTTATAGATAATTAAAAATTTAAAGCGAGGTTAATTGTTAACTTATCAATTTATTCGAAGAGTAAATTATTATTTGATACAAAAATAAAATAAGTAATATTTGACGTTGTTGAAACGTAGGTGTGTTAGTTTTATTGGTGGAAAAACTTTAGTCATCGAATATGAATATTTTAAACGATGTAATATGCAGTTTGATCGAGACGCCTTATTCAAGGCGCCAAAATCAAGAAAGGTCAGAAATTATTTCAATGGGCCGGCCTTTACCAAATTTAACAACTTTATCCACAGATAAGACAAAAGACAATCGACCATTTTCGAGATCGTTTAAAACAATATGGTATGAAAATCATAAATGGCTAAGCGGAAGTTATTTTAAAAATTCACTTTTCTGTTGGCCTTGTCTGTTGCTCTCAAATTTGAAGCAAAATGTTTGGGTGAGTCAGAGATATTCAGATTTGAAAAATTTATCAGCTAGTGTAAAAAAACATGAATCTTCGAAACAACATTTAAACAATTGCTTAGGTTTAAAACGGTTAGAAAAAAAAAACTATTGACAGTGCTTTAGCTGGACAAATTTCTCTATCTAATAAGATATATAATGAAGAAGTTGAAAAAGATTGAAGAAGTTGAAGAAATTGATGTTACAATTCTGTTAGTAAAACAAGAACCTGCATTTCGCGGTCGTGATGAGAGCCATAATTCTTCAAACATGGGTAATTTTAAAGAAATTTTTAATTTAGTAGTTAAACGCGATCAGGAAATCCAGGATCATGTTAAAAAATAGAAGGGGTGTTCACGGGTTTGTCAAAACAATACAAAATGATTTAATATATTGCCTTGCCGATTACGTAAAAAATGAAATTTCAACAGAAATTAATGAAAGTCAATTTTTTTCTATACTAGCGGACGATACTACTGATATAACCGAAAAATCACAGTGTACTTTAACAATCCGTTTTGTTAAAAAAGTTGGTCAGGTTAACAGAAAGATTTTTAGGGTTTTTTGATGTTAGCGAGAATAGATCTGCAGACGCTCTATATAGTTTAATTTCAAACGTGCTTGAGCCATATGATTACAAAAATAAATAAATTGCTCAATTTTACGATGGTGCAAGTGTAATGGCTGGCTCTTTAAACGGATTACAATCAAAAATTAAAGTAGATGCTCCAAAAGCAATTTTTACACATTGTTGCGCTCATAGATTACATTTAGTATTGCAAGACGGCTCAAAATGTATTACAAATTGTATAATATTTTTTGTCGCCTACCCGAAGTATATGTGTAGCCTACCCGCATACTGAGGTCGCGAGCCGCCACTGAAAAAATGTCACAATGCTTACCAATAACATTAAAATTTCTACACATTACATTAATAGGAGCCTTCCATAGAATATTTGTACGAGCTCTTGTACACCTAAATAATACATTTGTTCTTAAATTAGACCTTGGAATGTTAAAATTAATGTTTTCTAATATTGAAATACAATCAATTGCATTATTAACAAGTTTGTACAAACAAATTAAAGATGCAACTTTTCTTCTTAATTCTAAACTACACGTACTGAAACGATCACACAAGTAATTATTATCTACACCTCTAGCCGGATAAAGACCATTTACCAAAAAATTTTAGAAATTTTCTTTGAACGCTTTCAATTGCAATGTTATGACAATCATAGAAAGGAGTCCATATAATACTGGCATATTCAAGTTAAGAGCGCACATAAGTATAATATAGCAATGTTAATGACTTTATATTATTAAATGACTTACAATTGCGAATTAAAAACCCATAAGCCTTCAACGCTTCAGAAACTTTAACACACATATGTTCCACAAAAGTGAGTTTTGTGTCAAAAATTACACCCAAATCCTTAACCGTGTTCTGTCTTTCTAATATTCTATCGTGACAACTATAGTCAAATATAAATAAACTTGATTTCCTAGAAAAAGTGACTACTTTACATTTTTTTGTGTTAAGTTGTAATTTGTTGCTCTTGCACCAATTTTCCAATATTTCAATATTCTGCTGCAGTTGGTTACAATCATCCAGCTCCCTGATAGTAGAAAATATTTTCAAATCATCAGCAAAGTCCAGTCTTTCGCATAAAATATTTTCAAGAAGGTCATTAATAAATAGTAGAAAGAGCAATGGACCGAGATTGGAACCTTGAGGCACACCAGACGCAGCAAGATATTTTTCTGAGACATAACCATTATATGCTACAAACTGGCATATTTAAGACATATAATGACAAGTTGGAAGACTAAAATTCATCTCCAAATACCTGGTGAAAACAATATCGAAACGGAAAATATCGCAATCAACCGGGGCCTGTTTCAAGGAGACTCGCTGAGTCCATTGTGGTTCTGTTTAGCTATGAACCCCCTATCACAGCTGTTAAACTCCACTGATTCAGGTTTTAGCATTAAAAATAACAATACTGTAGTAGCGAAGCTTAATCATCTGTTATACAGGGTGAGTCACCACTAACGCGACGAAAGATTACAGTGAAATGGTAAACGATTTGAAAAATTTTTTTAATCAGTGGTTTGTAAGTTGATAAAATCTACATTTTAAAATTATTTTGAACTATACAGGGTGTCCCAATAAATGGCGGTGTATCAAAGTTATATTTTTTCTTATGGAACACCCTATATTTTATTGCATTTTTCAATTGTCCGCAAAAAATAAGGTATAGTTTCATAAGGCTTCCCTTTACCTATGTACAGAGTGTTCTGAGTTATGGTGACTTTTCTTAAAATGTAAAGTTTTAAAAGAAGGCTTATTCTCAAGTTATTTAAGAAATTATAAAAAAAATACTTTTACATCTAAATAGTTGGATATTGGTTGAATGTATTCCATGATTTATTATTACACATTTATTTACAGGGTCTTCAACATTTACAGTTTCATTATTGGATTATTCAATGTGTCATATGATGCTTATTTTAAATGGAACACCATGTATATTAATTATATTAAACGAAGTCACCTCTTTCGAATGGTATATGGATGTTCTATACCTAGGTCTAATAGTTTTTGCGCAATTTACAATTATTTATATTCTTAATCTGTAAATCGATTTTAAAACAAAAGATGTATCTCATTGTATGACATCGTCATTTAATGACAGTATATTTTAAAATAATTTTAAAATGTAGATTTTATAACTTACAAACCACTAATTAAATGTTTTTTTCAAATCTCTTACCATTTCGCTGTAATCTTCCGTCGCGTTAGTGGTGACTCACCCTGTATATGGATGATTTGAAATGAATGGCTTCTACTCGAGACAATCTACAACAGATGCTAAAAACAGTAGAAACATTCTCTAATGATATTATTATGCACTTTGGACTAGACAAGTGCCATGTTTTAAATATAGTCAGAGGAAGGGTACAGCCAGGTGGATTCGATATGCAAAATGGCCAGAACATCGAGTCTATGGGTGAAAACGATATAAACAAACATATTGGAGTAAAGCAGGCGCGGAAAATTGACCATAAGCAAATGAAAACTGAGATAACTACTGAGTTTATACGAAGGATAAAACAGCTGCTTCGTTCACAGCTTAACAGTAAAAATGTCTTTAAGGCACTAAATACTTACGCTTGTTCCGCGCTTAGCTATTCATTTGGTATTGTTAAGTGGACAAAAACAGATATAGAAAATCTTCAGCAAAAAACAAGAACACACCTCACAAAGGCACAAAAACATCATCCTAAAAGTGCAGTAGAAAGAACGGCATTAGCACTGAATTTAGGAGGAACAGGACTTATGGATATAGGTGAGCAATTAGATAAACAAATTGCTAATTTAAGAACTTATTTTCAGATGCAGGCTGAGATATCTACTCTACATCGCGCTATCTGCGCAGTAGATGACACAACACCGATCAAACTGAGGGAACCAGAAATGCGCATAAACCACCTTACTAAGGATGAAAAAGTGCGCACCTGGATGGGTAAACCTCTGCACGGGCACCATCCCAATGAGGTCAGCCAAGATTATGTCGACAATATAGCGTCGAACTATTGGTTGACATCAGGAAAGGTGTTCCCCGAAACGGAAGCTTCGTTACTGGCCATTCAGGATCAGGTTATACCAACCAGAAATTACCTGAAATACATCGTCAAAGACACTCAAATTCAGAACGACAGATGCCGATATGGATGTCAAGCCCAATAAACCATCCAACATATTACCGAGGGCTGCCATACATTTGTTGCAACTGAATACAAGGAACGGCATGACTCAGTTGAAAAGATCCTTCATCAAGAGATAGCTATCAAACTGTGACTTCTACAAACGGACCATGTCCCATATTATCAATACCTTCCTGAGAGTATGCTTGAGAATGACAACTATAAGCTATACTGGGACCGCACTGTGATCACAGACCAAACAGTGGCACACAATAGACCAGATCTCGTCATCATCATCATCATTCTCTTTGCCATATCCCTATGCGGTGTCGGCTTCCCTAATTGCATTTCTCCACACAATTCTATCTTGGCTCATATCAATGTTAACCAGCTTTACCAACATGTCCTACCTTATCGTCTCCCCCTAGGTCTTCTTTGGTCTTCCTCTCCTACTACTTCCACGAATCTGCATTCAGCTATTCTTCGTATTGGGTGATTAACATCTCGACGTTGAACATGACCAAACCATCTTAACCTATGCTCTCTCAGTTTGGCATCAATTGATGCCACACCTAGACTTCCCCTAATATACTCATTTCTAATTTCATCCTTCTTTGTCACTCCACTCATCCATCTAAGCATTCTCATTTCCGCCACATGCATTCGTTGTTCCTCTTTCTTTTTCACTGCCCAACATTCAGTTCTGTACATCATAGCCGGTCTTATGGCTGTTTTATACAATTTTCCCTTCAGCTTCATTGGAATTTTTCTGTCACACAACACACCACTCGCTTCTTTCCACTTCATCCATACAGCCCTAGTTCTACTGCATGCATCTCCATCTATTTCTCCATTACTCTGTAATACCGATCCTAGGTACTAAAAACTATTACTTTTTACAATCAGTTCACCATCCAAAGATACCATTTTATTTGTAGTAACTCCATCTTTAAATGAACATTTCAAATATATACTCTGTTTTTGTCCTACTAAGTTTTAAACCTTTTTCCTCCAGAGCTTGCCTCCACTGTTCTAGTTTTTGTTCTAAGTCTCTTTCACTATTTCCTACTAACACGACATCATCAGCATACATTAAGCACCATGGAATGTTAGCCTGTAGTTTCGCTGTTATCTGGTCCAAAACTAATGAGAATAAATACGGACTAAGCACAGAGCCTTGGTGCAATCCTACTTTCACATGAAATTTATCAGTCTCTCCCACACCTGTCCTAACACTAGTCGTTACTCCCTCATACATATCCCTCACAATCTTTACATATTCACCAGGGACTCCTTTCTTATTGAGTGCCCACCACAGAATCTCTAGAGGAACTCTATCATATGCTTTCTCAAGATCAATGAATACCATATGAGCGTTTGTTTCTTTACTCCTGTATTTTTCCATCGACTGCCTTATAATGAAAATTGCATCTGTTGTTGATCTGCCCTGCATAAAGTGAAATTGATTCTCGGATATTTCGGTCTCTTCACGTATCCATCTATCAATAGACCAGATCTCGTATTAGTAAATAAAGTAAAGAGACAAACAACACTCATTGATGTGGCGATTCCTAACAACAATAATCTACGTCCACGTGGGCTATATCGGGATAAAATGGTAAAATCTACACATCTATATGGTAAAATTCGGCTGGATTCTTACTTTGGATAGGGCAATCAAAAGTACATATATTTAAAAACCACCCTAACCAAATTTTTAGCTCCCTACGTGACCCCAGGTGTCCCCTATAGCAAAAAATGTGTTTTTTCGAAAGACATTTTTTTTGAACGATCCTTTCCTTTAAACATTGAAAAAATTTGTGGATGTACATTGTTATGCCCAAAAACATACTGATTTTTTTCGGATGAAAATTGAGCCCAGGAAAATTTTTTAGCCTATTTTTTTCCAGTCTTTTGAATGGCGAAGATAGATTTGCCATTTTCTCGCCGGAAATTCCTCAAAATTCGAAAAACCCATTTTTTAGTGTCTCCCATTCACATTTTTGCAGCTGCACAGGACAGAGAAGGGTGGAGACATCTTGAGGAGGCCAATGTCCGATAGTGGACAAATTTGGCTGTGTGATGATGATGATTCATATGTTTGGCATTTACTGAGCGATCCTTTGCTTTAAAAAATCTGAAAAATTTTTGAACATACATTGTTACGCCCAAAAAAATGCAAATTTTTTCATATTTTTTGAATTAAAATGGAGCCCAGGAAAAACCTTTGAATTAAAAAAAAAATTAGGTTAGTAAAAGTTTAGGTATGTAAGTATTTTTTTTTTCGTTCTTTTGAATGACGCGGCTAGATTTGCCATTTTCGCTCCGGAACTTCTCTACAATTCTAAAATTAAAAAAAAACTGTATTGATGTCTCCCCCTCCTCACCTTTGTAGCACATGAACTGCATGTCAATAAATAACTATTTTTGATATTTTGTTTGCTATGTCTATTGATATGATCAGGTTTGCCATTTCCAGACCAAAACATGCTCAAAATACAACAAACGCCAGGCCCGGACTGGGCCGCCGGCCCGCGGGCCTTTTGCCTTCGTTAGTATATACCCACTAAAAAATTAAACGCTGAAATTTTTTTTTAACCTTTACACAAAGACTAGGTTGCAACCATTCCCCTAAAAACTGTTTTTACTTAATGAAGAAACAGAAACTGCTATAGAAACCTATATATAATGAAGCCAGTGGGTACTTTTACCAGGTATCAGATAATCAAATAGCACAGATACGACGCTCGGCGCCCTCGAAGACCATTTTTACGATTCGGGCGCCTTTCGTAGGTATCAATATCCGGTGTTTCTATTATAATACATAGGTAGCTTAGATTCGACGCGCGGCGCCCTCGAAGACAATTTTTACGATTCGGGCGTCTTTCGTAGGTATCAATAATTTTCGCTGTTTCTGTTATAATAAATAGCTTAGATACGACTCGCGGCGCCCTTGACGACCATTTTTAGATTCCTTTGCCTTTTGTAGGTATCAATATCCGCTGTCTCTATTATAATAAATAGCTTAGACATGACGCGCGGCGCCCTCGAAGATAATTTTTACGATTCGGGTGCCTTTCGTAGGTATCAATAATTTTCGCTATTTCTGTTATAATAAATAGCTTAGATACGACTCGCGGCGCCCTTGAAGACCATTTTTAGATTCCTTTGCCTTTTGTAGGTATCAATATCCGCTATCTCTATTATAATAAATAGCTTAGATACGAAGATAATTTTTACGATTCGGGTGCCTTTCGTGCGCCAACTTGTCAACTTTTATCAGGTATTAGATTGTTGCGCCCCAGAATCCTAAATAATGAAGCCATTGGGTAGAACAAAATACAAATTGTCAACTTGTATCAGGTATTAGATAATCAAATGGCTTAGATGCGACGCGCGGCGCCCTCGAAGACCAATTTTACGATTCAGGCGCCTTTCGTAGGTATCAATATCCGCTCTTTCTATTATAATATAAGAGTGGGTGCATTCAGCAGACGCAATCGCTAACTAATCGATTAGTAATCGATTTGTGATTTACATGCTGAATGCCACAATTTATGTGGCATTCAGCAGAAAATCACTAATCGATTAGTTAGCGATTGCGTCTGCTGAATGCACCCAGTGTTACATCTCACAATTGGCCTAACATATATGAGTGCAGGCTTCTGCGTTCCATAACTACATTATACATGTAGGATTGTTGCGCCCTAGAATCCTACATAATGAAGCCCGTGGGCGTAGTAGAAACGCAACTTTGTCAGAATGCGCAAAAAGTTGCCATTTTAATGTTTGGTATAAATGTTTAGGAAATTCGATATGCATCCTTTAAAAATAAGAGCTTGCCGATATTGTAACATCCCATTAATCACTTACATCCCATTTATACTCCGGGCACTGAAGTGAGGCAAAAAGTCGCCTCACTACTGGACTCTCGTGCCTGAAGGCCTCCCTTTCCACATCTGTAGCAGGAGTCGCTCTGTTTTCTCGCTTGCAGTCCGTTTTACCATGATCATACTGTAGGCATCGGAAGCATCGCTGGCCATGCAATCACCCTTTCGTATCTTGCACGAGTTATAGCCAATATGTTCTTTTTCCAGTGTTTTTTGCCTGCGATGCGCGTCAGTCTGAATGTGACGTTTGTGTTGCCTTCTATATTTTCCCTTATAGAGACGAGTTTGATGTGTTAGATTTTCTGCTGCTGGTATACCTGCGAAGCTGTCTCAGGATTAATTCCTTTCTGACATCACTGTCTATATTAAATATATCCACCTGGTCCTGATAGCCCCGGACGTTCTCTACTACGTTTTCCTCCGTGCGGGCCACGCTTATCTTCTTCAGGTGTTCGGCCTGTTCTTTCCATGCCACTTCGAGCTTTAAGTCCCTGTACCTAATCTTCTTAGCGCTTTTGACACAAATTTGACTCTTCCTCGTGTCTGCACTGCCTTTGTTAAGCTTTAGCAACTCGGCGTAGGATTTTCCACCTCCCTTCACGATCACCTTCTGCGTCACCATGTCTACAGAAAAAGAAGAAGATGTCTTTGGTGACTCTTTTAAGGTTTTTTACCTCATTCTTGATTTCGTCTTTCGTGTTCTTATGGTCGGACATTAGTTTCACTAAATTATTTGTAACTCTGGTAAGTTTATTCATTGCTCTTACCATAGCCGATATTTCGGAACTCTACTTCTTCTCTTTAGATCTTTTCTCCCAAAGTGAGGAGCTCTTTTGCAAGGCTGATCGGAATTCTTCCAACAGATCCCCTTTTTCCGAAGTCTCCTTCCTCTTTTCTTCTTCGCTGAGTACTTTCCCTTTGTTCCAGCTTGCATCACCACCGGTGACTCGCTCCATTGTCCCTTCGTTTTGTTTTATTTTTTCCTGCATGATTAAATACTTATCCACATAGTTCCCATGAGTAGGGGCGAATTATACTGTCCGGCGAGGCAGTTCGCCCTTACCCATGTTAAGGCTTGAATTTTAAATTTCAAAGGGTTTCGTCAGTTCTCCGAGGGCCCCGTTTGCGGCTGTCTGATCTAGGTCATTCACTTCACCACTCAGGCACGGATTGCCTGACACCGTGTGGTTGCGGATATTTTATCTAGGTTTACTCTTCTATTATATGGAGTGTTAGAGCGCTCTAAAAATTTGAAAATATTCAAAAAGTGACTTATATTGTACACCAATCATGATTTTTGTTAATTATTTTTGAACCAATAGATTCCTCTGTAGAAGCAGTTGAAAAATTACTCAAACTTCTCAAAAATTTGTCTTAAATCTCCAGAGACTACCAAAAAATGTAACGTAGTCAAAGGGATACTGGGAAACTGAAGCTTAATATAATTTACTATTTTCAATAAAAATAGTAAATTACTTAATGGATTTAAGTTAAAATAAACTTAAAAAAACCACAAGTAATATTTATAACGTTACTTGAAAATACATGTGTTAGGATTTGAAAAAAGTTTTATGTAAAGAAGGGGGCGGGGTGGGGGTGGGGTCTGGCGCGTTTAGGATTTGGGTTGGCGCCTTTTCTATGTGCCAGTCCGGCCCTGACAAACGCTCTTTTTCTGATATTTGTCATAGTACGAGATCCGAATAGGAGGTCAAAATGTACCCATCTGCTTGCCAGATGAAACATTTTTTTATTAAACTTCATACATAGACAAATATTTCTAGCATGGGTTGCCTATCAAAATCGTGTCATAGCTATCCTTAACCCTTAAGTACTAACACTCCGTCTCTCAGACGGCATCGCTTCTCGAAAGTGGGATATTTCCCTTCGTGGAAAATTTTGAAGGTCACCCGTTTATGACTTTTTAAGTTGGGCTGTTCTTTAAGGATCGTTTAAACACAGCGATAAATCAATCAACTTATCAAGGTCAATCGAGTTGTTGCAACTTATCATTGTGTGTAAACGGTGCATCGCACAACTTATCAAAGTTGGAGTTGGGTTGAAGGTGGTATCGCATTGAATCGCAGCGTCTAAACAGCGTTTCAACTTGTCATCACAACTAGTCGCTGTGACTTATCGTTGTGTTTAAACGACGCTTTAGTAGTATTGGATTCGGCAATTTGCAGCAGGTTGTTATCGAAAGATATTTAGGCTCAAAGTGTGATTTCCGTCTAATAGACAGGGTGTTAGTGTTTGTGCCCAGTTCGTCATTACACATAATGTGCCCCTGTTCGTCAAAAAACATCAAATAAGGGAATAATGACCCTGAGAAAACTCTTTTGAAATGGTTTGATGAGGTAGAAGACGACATAAGCGAAATGGAATCAATTTGTGATAAAAATGTTGCCACTGACTACCATTGCTACACTGTACTCACTATAGTACCTGTCAGTTCTTTTTGTTTTAACATTATTTACAAACCTTTTTATTTTCATTTTTCATACTCGTTTAATTCGATTATAAATTTTATTAAGATTCTTTAATTTGTTTAATTTTTATCACACTTTTTTTCAGGAGTAAAAAGGTACACAAACAATCCTTCCGTTCTTGTTAAAATGTTTTTTATTTTAATAAATACAGAAAAACTAGATTAATTACTGTTTTTTAGATAATCAATACTTTCAGTAAGTCATCGAGATATTTTTTTGCATTAAAATATTTAACAAAAACAAAAAGTACCACTAAAATGTTAAACCCGTCTGTCAGGCGGTTAGTTAGTGTTTACGTCATTGATTTAAGATGTTAGTACTTGAGGGTTAAGGGGGGCCGAACAGCTTGAAATCAATATTCCAAACACTTTTTTTCTTGAAAGTACGGTAGAATTATTTTATTTTTAAATTAAATAGGCATATTCAGTACAATTCATAGATTATTCACAAAAAATTCAACAACGGTGGCAAATTTTTAAAAGACACCTCAAAATATAATAAATTTTGCGGTGGACATCAGAACTTATCACTGAATCATAGTAAACAAAAAATTCAAAAAGATTTTACTAGCTCATGAGTTTCTCGAGTAACGCTGTCAAGGTTTTTTAGTTTTATCTAATTTTGAGTTTTTGATATTACTCAGAAATCTAAACAAAGAGTTTTTTTTGCAAAAAAGTGTGAAAATCAACATATTTGTTATTGTTAAATAAAAAATAAGCATAAAACAAAAATCTTGACAGCATTACCTCAAGGAATGTCTAAAGAAAATATATACAAAATTCCAGGTGAGTTGGTCATGCAGTTTTTGAGTTACAATGCCTACAGCCTAAAAAAGCAGTTTTGAGAAAAACACGTTTAAAGTATTGTCAACTTTTATTTTTAATTCCTTTTTTGTCTGTCAAATGGTAAAGTGATGCACACCGAAATATATTTTTAAATCGCGGAATAATTTCAAAAGAAAATAAAAACAGCTGTTGACTGTTACTCACTACGCTTAAGCGCGTTGGCACGAACTTGCTATAAAACGAGTCGAAGGTAGGGAGGTAGGAAGATAGTGTTAAATAGCCCTAGCTTCGACTCGATTTGTAGCGGGTTCGCGCCAGCACGCTTGAACGTAGTGAACAACGGTCAACAGCTGTTTTTATTTTCTTTTGTAAATTACTCCGCGATTCAAAAAGATATTTCGGTGTGCATCATTTTACGATTTGAAAGACCAAAACGAAATTGAAAAGAAAAGTTGACAATACTTTAAACGCGATTTCCTCAAAACTCCTTTTTTTCAAATACTGTAGACATTGTAACTCAAAAACTACTTGACCGAGCCACCTGGAATTTTGTATATATTTTCTTTAGACATTCCTTGAGGTAAAGCTATCGAGATATTTTTTGTTGTATGCTTATTTTTTGTTTAACAATAATAAAAAATGTGCGCATCTCACCGGTAAACAAGCTAATGTGTGTGTCGTGATGCTTTGGTCACTGGACCTTACATCTCTCTGTCACTGTAAAGACAAACAATTTTACTTACTGTTTTCATTGTAAAACAGATTGTAAAAAATCTTAAATGTTAATAAAAAAAAAATGTTAATTTTCACCCTTTTTTACAAAAAAAAAATCGTTGTTTTGACTTCTGAGTGGTATCAAAAAGTCAAAATTAGATAAAACTAAAAAAAC
Organism: Diabrotica virgifera virgifera; assembly: GCF_917563875.1. Taxonomy (NCBI): domain Eukaryota; kingdom Metazoa; phylum Arthropoda; class Insecta; order Coleoptera; family Chrysomelidae; genus Diabrotica; species Diabrotica virgifera. The sequence goes on along the minus strand of NC_065445.1, from coordinate 187,262,200 downwards.
TTGACAGCGTTACCTAGAGAAACTCATAAGCTAAGAAAATCTTTTTTAATTTTTTGTTTACCACTATTCAATGATAAGTTCTGATGTCCACCGCAAAATTCATTATATTTTGAGGTGTCTTTTAAAAAATTGACACCGTTGGCTTATTTTTCAGTATTTTTCCTTGAATTTTTTCTTGAGTAATCTATGAATTGTACTGAATATGAATATTTAATTTAAAAATAAAATAATTCTACCATACTTTCAAAAAAATGTGTTTGGAATATCGATTTAAATCCCTTCGGCCCCCTTTAAGGATAGCTATGACACGATTTTGATAGGCAACCCATGCTTGAAATATTTGTCTATGAATGAAATTTAATAAAAAAATGTTTCATCCGGCAAGCAGATGGGTACATTTTGACCTCCTATTCGGATCTTAGACTATCACGCATTAATTAAATTAAGGGGCCATCCTAGCACGAAATTCATATACTTTTTTTGGGAATTTCTGAAATAAAAAGTACTGTACTAATTGTTTTGAAAATTTGCATGAGCATTTATTATAAAAAGAAGTACATGTAAAACAATTTTTCATAAAAAAATATTGAAAATTAAACGATTTATGCGCCATCTACTGGCACCCTGAAAATAAAAACATAAATTTTATGTTTCAGGGTCACTAATAGTGACCCTGAAACATAAAATTTCAAGACGAAGGAAACCAGGAGGTGTCACCAGGAAAGTGTACCAATAAGTTTTCAATTTAAAAATCTTTTAGTAATATTTTTAATATTTTCAATATTAATAATTTACTATTAGGATTGAAAACTACTTCGTCTTTCAATGCCAGATGGCGCTAGCCACCTACTATCATCACTTCGGTTGCAATGGGTGGGAAAAGCTCTCGATGCGAATCAGTTAAAATATGGAGAACAGTGCCTACGTTCTTTCCGATGAGGCTCCAATAAGAGCCGAAAATCGCGATTCGAGGGACTGGACTGCACTCCGTATTCTAATTGAAAAGTAAGATTGTTTTGCCTTCGCATTGCAACTGAATAAAAATGGTATACATTTTTATTTTATAATCGTATTACTCCGTAGAGTAACTAGGTGCATTTTTCCGTTGGAACTTTACCAGCTGCAGACGGGGGATGTGAATTGCATAGTGTAGAATTCCTTCCCTCTCGTATTCACTGCAGCATCCATTTGACTTGCAAATTGTAGAAGTCTTGGAGGTGTCACCAGGAAAGTGTACCAATAAGTTTTCAATTTAAAAATCTTTTAGTAATATTTTTAATATTTTCAATATTAATAATTTACTATTAGGATTGAAAACTACTTCGTCTTTCAATGCCAGATGGCGCTAGCCACCTACTATCATCACTTCGGTTGCAATGGGTGGGAAAAGCACTCGATGCGAATCAGTTAAAATATGGAGAACAGTGTCTACGTTCTTTCCGATGAGGCTCCAAAAAGAGCCGAAAATCGCGATTCAAGGGACTGGACTGCACTCCGTATTCTAATTGAAAAGTCAGATTGTTTTGCCTTCGCATTGCAACTGAATAAAAATGCTATACATTTTTATAAAATTTCAAAGTTATTATTGAAATATAAGTTATTTTCTATACCATAAACTACGGGTTTTTTTAAAAGTACTGTACCAATTTTTTTGAAAATTTGCATGAGCATTTATTATAAAAAGAAGTACACGTAAAAAAATTTCTCATAAAAAAATATTGAAAATTAAACGATTTATGCGCCATCTACTGGCGCTGTAAAAATAAAAACATAGCTCCACTGCTGCACAGTGATTGAGGCTGATAGGGATTCTGAAACATAAAATTTCAAAGTGATTATTGAATTATAAGTCATTTCCCATACCATCAACTGGGATTTTTGAAAAATATTCAAATTTGGGAAAATGGCGAAAACATTTTTTAAAATTAGCTAAAACATTTTTAGTTTCAAAAACCGCCAAATTAACATTTTTTATCCGATCAAAAAACCCCTAGTTTATGGTATAGAAAATAACTTATATTTTAATAATAACTTTGAAATTTTATGTTTCAGGGTCACTATTAGTCGCAATCACTGCAGCAGTAGAGCTATGTTTTTATTTTCAGGGTGCCACAGTAGATGGCGCATAAATCGTTTAATTTTCAATATTTTTTTATGAAAATTGTTTGACGTGTACTTCTTTTTATAATAAATGCTCATGCAAACTTTCAAAACAATCGGTACTGTACTTTTTATTTTAGAAATTCCCAAAAAAGTATATGAATTTCGTATTTTTACACTAGGATAGCCCCTTAATACGTGACAATAACGATTTTTGCTCCCCCCTTTATTCGATTGCTGATTATCATTTACATATTATAATTTATGGATTAAATTAATAGATATAGACTTATTTTCATATTGAACCTTTTTTGTTTCAATTTTTCTTTAATAATAATTAAATATATAATAACAAAATTACAACCTAGTAAGATATGTTCTAATTTACATTAAAATACTAGTTTCAGTCTTCGTCACTAAGTATCTTCGTTTATTACGGGATCAGTATCTGATATGATAAACAAGTCTGAAGCATTTTTGCTGGTCTAATAATTTTTGACTTACACCTAGCATTGGTAATAAGATAATAAATGATTGCTGCAACGTGAGAACAGGACCCCACGTCTTACAGTTCCTAATCCGTTGGCACAGTCACAAGCATGGCGCAAAATACCTCCGTACCTAATTGAGTTAGGCAGGTATTGGACATAACATTTGTAGGTTTTACTATTTATGTGTCTTGACCTAATTAAAGCTTTAATGGTATTAGGTTTGATCCTGACATACTCCAAATTGATATTTATTTATATTTAATGATATTGTCATCAAGCAGCTCGGCTAAGTAGCAAATGGCTTGACCTAACTGGTAGTTCCCCGAAAAAAATACTTTTAGATCCCTTTCATTCATCTCCGGAAGATCTTCAATTTCTTGATCAGTTAGTTTTACCGCAGTAGTTGGCCGCCTGAACCATCTCTGTGTCTTATCCTCTAATGCTAATGTATTTCCAAACATTCTTCGAATTATTATCTCCTGCAATCCATTATCATATTTATCACTATAATTATTTACCAAAAGTGTTATTGAGGAAACATGTAATCTTAGCATATGAAGCAGCTTTTGGTATAAGTCTATTGTCCAATTGCTGGTGAAGGAACTTGTATTTTTGCTAAGGATGCTATGGATTGCCTGTAAAACCCATATCAGTTTTGTGACGAAGCGAGATCCACTTGCTTCAATCGCACTTAAATTAGACCTTTTTCCTTCTAAGGCAGGCATAAAAACCTTGAATTCTTGATTTTTAGGTAGGGTATCACATCCCTAAAACCCATGTCCACGATGCAAACATCACCTTCACCTTGATACCAGTGATTCTTATACCAACTGGATCATCCATTACTTTTCTCATAATAGTTGTGTCGTGTTTGGTAATTATTTTTATATTTTTGACGACGTAAAAAAAACCAAAGCAAGTTCATCATTGAAAAGATTTTTTACATAAACTGAAGTGTGGTTGATTATTAAATCATCCATTTAATACATAGCATTCTAGAGATATTACACAAGTATTGGTTATATTATGTCTATTTAAATTGCGAACCATAAAGGTAGAAAGGCTTAGGACTAAGTAAGTAAGTAAATTACGAACTGGGTCATCAAATAATCTTATTTCATCTGTTTTCCTATTAAAAAATGAAATAAAAGTTTCAGATTTTTGTGAATCGGTTATTAAAAATTTAAAATATCTCATTTAAAAAATAATTTTGGACACCTATTTTAAAAAAATATTTTGGTGTAAAATGTACAGGTCTATAAAAAGAGTCACGTATAAATTAGATTATGCGCTTAAAATATGGGAGAAAATACCAAAAAAGAACTTTTGCTGTATTTTGAGCATGTTTTGGTTTGAAAACGGCAAACCTGATCATGTCAGTAGAAATAACTAACAAAATATCAAAAATCGTTATTTATTGATATGCAGTTTATGTGCTCAAAATATCGGGAGGAGAGACACCAAAAAAGTGTTTTTTTATTTTTTGAATTTATTTATTTATTCATGGGCAAGCCCTATTCAGATATAAATGTTACAGTGTTCTAAATTATCATAATATAACATAACAAAGTGGTTTGAGAAAAAATAATTCTATGAGTAGTACAGTTACAAAAAAGAAAAAAATAAGATAACATATAGGTCAGTACAATTACAAACAAAAGATAACACATAAATCAACTCAGAAATGTTCCAAGGTATAACGGTTAAGAGTTATTTAATACATGCAGGTCATGTAACATTAATCACAATACAAAAGCTCTGGCCGAAAGTATTAAAAAATTAAAAAGTTATGGAAGAAATATGATTTTTAAAGCGGGAAACTGATATATTAAAAATTTCGAGGTTATTTAATGAGTTAGCTAATCGAAGAGTTCTAGGAATAAATGTGTTGTAAGAATAATTGAATCTATGAAAAGAAACATAAAAGGTTTGCACCTGCCTAGTCGTGAGGAATTGTAAGGAAGTTCGGAGAGAAAATCGCAAATCTAACCCCGCCATTCAAAAGAACGAAAAAAAAAAAATACACGAAAATATAATGATTTCGAAATTTGCCAAAAATTACTTAAATACCTAACCCAATTTTTTTTTGAAAAATTCAAAAATTTTTCTTTGGCTCAATTTTAGTTAAAAAAATCAGGATGCTTTTGGGCATAACAATGTATGCTCAAAGATTTTTTAAAGCAAAGGATCGCTCAGTAAACGCTAAAAAAATGGGTTTTTTCGAATTTTGAGGAATTTCCGGCGAGAAAATGGCAAATTTATCTTCGCCATTCAAAAGAGTGAAAAAAAATACACTAAAAAAATTATTTCGCAGATAGCCAAAAATTATCTACATATCTTAACTTATGTAAATCAAATTATTTTGATTTTGAATTGAAATGATTTAGAATTGAAAAAATACAACAAAACATAGAGTAAGAAGACAATATATTAGCCATATTGGATAATTTTTGTCATGTCATTTGAACATCCAATCAGAACAAAGTTATAATGCGCATGCGCCCGGTCGCTAGGTTTTCCCATATAAAATTTCACCGTCATTACGCCCGTAAAGAAGTATAACTTAAAAATTTTTTTGAAAAATTCAAAAAAATTTCATGAGCTCAATTTTGATCCAAAAAATGTGAAAAAAATCATTTTGTTTTTGGGCATAACAATGTATATTCACAAATTTTTTCACAGTTCTTAAAGCAAAAGTTCGCTAAAAAAAATTAAAAAAAAACCTTTTCTGCGATAGGATACACCTGGGGCCACGTAGGGAGCTAAAATTTTGGTTAGGGGGTTTTTTAGATATGTACTTTCGATTGCCCTATCCCAAGTAAGAATCGAGCCGAGTGCAGATTTTACCATCTTATCCCGCTATAGCCTTTACTGAAAAGATCGACAAGTACAGAGATCTGGAAATTCAAATACGGAGACAATGGAGAATGCAAAGTACCCAGACAATACCAATTATTATGTCTACTACTGGAGTCATTCCGAAGACCCTCCTAGAAAGCATACAAAAGCTGGGTCTCAATGAACATCTTTATAAGCAGAAAGCTGTACTACTCGCGACGGCCAGAAGTGTACGAAAATTTCTGGGAGATACACCTGCATACCAAGTCACCTAGGGCTCGAAAACATGGAAAGAGTAACAACTCAGAAATGTTCCAAGGTATAACGGTTTTGAGTTATCTAATACATGCAGGTCATGTAACATTAATCACAATACAAAAGCTCTGGCCGAAAGTATTAAAAAGTTATGGAAGAAATATGATTTTTAAAGCGGGAAACTGATATATTAAAAATTTCGAGGTTATTTAATGAGTTAGCTAATCGAAGAGTTCTAGAAATAAATGTGTTGTAAGAATAATTGAATCTATGAAAAGAAACATAAAAGGTTTGCACCTGCCTAGTCGTGAGGAATTGTGAGGAAATTCCGGAGAGAAAATCGCAAATCTAACCCCGCCATTCAAAAGAACGAAAAAAATACACGAAAATATAATTATTTCGAAATTTGCCAAAAATTACTTACATACCTAACCTAATTTTTTTTTGAAAAATTCAAAAAATTTTCCTTGGCTCAATTTTATTCCAAAAAATCAGGATGCTTTTGGGCATAACAATGTATGTTCCAAGATTTTTTAAAGCAAAGGATCGCTCAGTAAACGCTAAAAATATGAGGGGGGGCACTAAAAAATGGGTTTTTTCGAATTTTGAGGAATTTCCGGAGAGAAAATGGCAAATCTATCTTCGCCATTCAAAAGAGTGGAAAAAAATACACTAAAAATTATTTCGCAGCTAGCCAAAAATTATCTACATAACCCAAAAAAAGAATGTGTGTGTACTTTGTACGCACGTAAGAAGTTATACTTCTATTATATGATTATATGATTATAAACGAAATTAATATACTTTTTATTTATATTTTATTTAAATATTAAATTAATTTACACTTACTACTTCTCAAACATTTTTATTAAAACAGTGCCAAAAAACACATCAACTTACCACGCGGCTGGTATTTGCGTTGTATTGGGATTCACCCGCATTAAAACTTCGCCACAGAGACAGCTTGTCATTATGTGCGAAGATCGTCTAACTAAACAGATTAACCTTTTGACATTTTTAACTTATGTAAATCAAATTATTTTGATTTTGAATTGAAATGATTTAGAATTGAAAAAATACAACAAAACATAGAGTAAGAAGACAATATATTAGCCATATTGGATAATTTTTGTCATGTCATTTGAACATCCAATCAGAACAAAGTTATAATGCGCATGCGCCCGGTCGCTAGGTTTTCCCATATAAAATTTCACCGTCATTACGCCCGTAAAGAAGTATAACTTAAAAAATTTTTTGAAAAATTCAAAAAATTTTCCTGAGCTCAATTTTGATCCAAAAAATTTGAAAAAAATCATTTTGTTTTTGGGCATAACAATGTATATTCACAAATTTTTTCACAGTTCTTAAAGCAAAAGTTCGCTCAAAAAAAAATAAAAAAAAAACATTTTTTGCGATAGGGTACACCTGGGGCCAAGTAGGGAGCTAAAATTTTGGTTAGGGGGGTTTTTAGATATGTACTTTCGATTGCCCTATCGCAAGTAAGAATCGAGCCGAGTGCAGATTTTACCATCTTATCCCGCTATAGCCTTTACTAAAAAGATCGCCAAGTACAGAGATCTGGAAATTTAAATACGGAGACAATGGAGAATGCAAAGTACCCAGACAATATCGATTATTATGTCTACTACTGGAGTCATTCCGAAGACCCTCCTCGAAAGCATACAGAAGCTGGGTCTCAATAATCTTTATAAGACCATGCAGAAAGCTGTACTACTCGCGACGGCCAGAAGTGTACGTAAATATCTGGGAGATACACCTGCATACCAAGTCACCTAGGGCTCGATAACATGGAAAGAGTCCCACCAGAGCTCAATCCTTTTGACTGCGCTCCGTATTCTAATTGAAAAGTAAGATTGTTTTGCCTTCGCATTGCAACTGAATTAAAAATAAAAATTTTATTTTATTTTTATATTGGTCTTTACTCCTTCGAGTAACTAGGTCCATTTTCTGTTGGAATTTACCAGCTGAATAGAAGGGTCGTGAATTGTAAGTTTTTTGAATTCCCTCTTGTCTTCTTCGCTTCAGCATCCATTTGACTTGCAAATTTTAGAAGCCTTGGAGGTGTTACCAAGGAAATGGACCAATAAGTTTTCGATTTAAAAATCTTTTAGTAATATTTTAATATTTTTTAAATATTATTAATAACACAGCCCAACAAAAAAAATTTTTGTCTTGCTGCCGAAAAAAAATCAACTGATTCATCTGTGCTGATTCCAAAAATACAAACCTTTTCTTTGTATCAGCTCTAGTTTTCGAGATATAATATACTTATCAAATACTTAAATATTCTTACATTTCTGTATATTCCACCACTATAATTGCAATATGCTTATAAACAAACTTAACAAATTCTAAGACAAATGGGCAAATGAACAAAAGGGCATATTTTGGTGTTCATTTACGAGATTAAGATAAATCCTGAGCTCCACATGTAGTGTGCAAAACTTGTCTTGAAAACTTGCGACAGTGGACGAAACGACATAGAAAATGTTTAAATTTGGTTTTCCAATGGTATGGAGGGAACCAAAAAATTATTTTGACAAATGCTATTTCTGTGTTCTGAATATAAAGGGCATTAATCGTAACAATCGACATACGTGAACATATCCTAACCTGGATTCAGCAATAAGACCAATTCCACATCAGCTTGAGCAGATACCCATTCCAATATTTAGCAGTCTACCTATGTTACCAGAGGATAATGCCGAAACGTTATCTGGCGAACTGCAGACTAATATATTTGAGGAAGACGACAATGATTTTGAAGGGGATTCAACACGTCCTGAGCGCTTTATTCAGGAAGAGCTAAGCGATCTTATCAGAAATTTTAACCTACCAAAGGATTCTTCAGAGTTGCTTACCTCCAGACTAAAAGAAAATAATGTTCAACACCCAGACACCATAATTACATACTACCGTAATAGAGATAAAAGATATTTTGCTTTTTTTTCTCAGCAAGATGATATTATTGTTTTTTATAACAATATTAAAGGACTTTTAAAAAAATGGGTGTATCGAAGTATACACCAGATCACTGGCGTCTTTTTATTGACAGTTCCAAACCAAGTTTAAAGTGTGTCCTACATAATGGCAACAAATATGGAAGTATACCAATTGGGCATTAGATTGGAAGAAATGCTCAACAATTTTAACAAACACGGTTGTCATATCAGTATTAAAATTCATTATCTCCACATCCACTTAGACCGTTTCCCAGACAATCTTCACCAAGATATCAAAACGATGGAAGAGGGGTATCAGGGAGATGGGGCAATCACATGATGGCGGATTACTGCTGGAGTCGTCAAAGGGGCCGTCCTTTTAAAGCCTTTGCAAGAAAATCATATAAAAGGAAGTTTTTAGGTGACGCCGAATAACACATTTTTGTTGCGACGCTGCCGGTTAGGTTAGACGAAAAGTTAAGTTTTTTTGGCAGATATGTATGATGATTTTTTTGTACAATAAATATCTTCTTTTTTATTTGTATTTGGTTTATTTCATGGGTAGCAGTACTACATATATGTAGGTAGTGCTGCGTTAAATTATCCTATATGTTAGAAAAGTGATCTGTTGTCGTATTTTCTGAAAACGATCTGATGGAGCAAATCTGGTAGCATTTTTGGATTCAGCAGACCCAAATTACCTAGAAACAGTAAAAAAATTTCCGGCAGCAAACTGTGTGTTTACCAGTGTAATGCTATTAGGATCGAAAACTTCATCTCATAAAATTTATACTTCACTGTTGATGATTACTTTCATAAATGTTGTTTAAAAAATTATTAAAATTAATAAAGTATTTCATTTTCTCATATGGAAATTTCTGAAGTGTGCGGATTAAGATGTACAGTGGTAACGGTTCGTCACGTTACGAAAGTATTTTTTAAATTATTTTCTCGTAATTGTATAATTATTTTTTCTTAATACCTTAATGAAAACTCTAATTTTCTTCTAATTAACTATTTACGTGAAGTCACACTTCGGTGTTTACGGAACGTACTTACGTCACTTAGTTAGAAACATTATTTCGTGTTCTAAGGTCGCGCTATTTGACGGACGGAGAGATTTGGCTTCACTTTTGGTTTGGAGATGGTCACGAGTGGCATGTGACAAATTCAGATCAAATTTACAGTTTAAGACCTAGTTTTATAGTTAAAATATGTGAATTTCGAAATATGGATCATAAAATTTATTAAGGAGTGTTTGGAAGAAACGAAGGAGACAATCCAACGAGTTTTCCGGCATTGAATTATTGCAGTCACATGGTAACTACCTATATCTTTTTTATATTATATTTTTATAGTAACCTGTTGTTCTCCATTTAATTGTGATATATAATATACATATATAATATATATATATATATATATATATATATATATATATATATATATATATATATATATATATATATATATATATATATATATAACAAGGAGAGGTTAACGCGAGTTAATAGATATCGGCATGGCTCGCAACAATGAAAATACAAAATATGCATAAGATGGAATGCAACCACAGACACGTGTTTCTGACTTATTAGTCGTCATCAGTATGGTATAGCCAAACAGGAGCAACGAAACCAATTTGTGGCTGTAATGTTAGAAGACCCTCAGGATTCGAGAGCAACAACTAACACATCCACGGAGGAAGCTACAGCTACCTGAGTACAGCAATGCCAAACGTTTAAAACGTTTTAAAATCAAACAAGGAGAGGTTAACGCGAGTTAATAGATATCGGCATGGCTCGCAACAATGAAAATACAAAATATGCATAAGATGGAATGCAACCACAGACACGTGTTTCTGACTTATTAGTCGTCATCAGTATGGTATAGCCAAACAGGAGCAACGAAACCAATTTGTGGCTGTAATGTTAGAAGACCCTCAGGATTCGAGAGCAACAACTAACACATCCACGGAGGAAGCTACAGCTACCTGAGTACAGCAATGCCAAACGTTTAAAACGTTTTAAAATCAAACAAGGAGAGGTTAACGCTCTAACAAGGAGAGGTTAATTGGTTTCGTTGCTCCTGTTTGGCTATACCATACTGATGACGACTAATAAGTCAGAAACACGTGTCTGTGGTTGCATTCCATCTTATGCATATTTTGTATTTTCATTGTTGCGAGCCATGCCGATATCTATTAACTCGCGTTAACCTCTCCTTGTTTGATTTTAAAACGTTTTAAACGTTTGGCATTGCTGTACTCAGGTAGCTGTAGCTTCCTCCGTGGATGTGTTAGTTGTTGCTCTCGAATCCTGAGGGTCTTCTAACATTACAGCCACAAATTGGTTTCGTTGCTCCTGTTTGGCTATACCATACTGATGACGACTAATAAGTCAGAAACACGTGTCTGTGGTTGCATTCCATCTTATGCATATTTTGTATATATATATATATATATATATATATATATATATATATAAAATCTTTCCAATTAAATCTTATGTATAAATTTATTAGTTGAATTTAGTATCTTTTAATCATTCCAATATCTATAAGCAATATTCAGAAAAAATCCTAATCTTAATTTTTTTCGTTATACAAAAGTCAAAATTTCTTTTGGAATTCTTCCAACATCAGTAATAAGTATCCTATAATTATTTTAAATAAATCATATCTATCCTGTATTTAAATTCCAAACTAATGTGTCTGTAATTTGAAATTGTCACATACATTCACATTTTGTCAAGGTCATGTACTATTCAGTAATGAAAGATTATTTTGTGTGATTAATGGCCCATTTTTTACATTACTATCTATACTAAAAACACTTTCCTAGTTTCTTTTTTTCTTTCATTTGAATTACACTTGGGAAATTGAAGTCAACGGGAATTATGTTTTAGCCACTCACGTGAAAACTAAAAAAAAACCTCACATACCACCTGAGAGTCGGACCATCTCCAACCATCTGTCATTTGGGGAGCAAGCTTCTGGAGCGTTCCAGCTCCATTTTCGTTTTACACCTGGACCTGCAGGAGGCACAGTTTGGCACCATCCTGGTGCTAATTTTTTGCGATGCAGCAGCGAACTTTTTAGGAGTCGTTCAATAAATTGGGTTTGTTTGGGAACAGTGAGTTTTTGTGACAGTAACATTCTATAATATGGTGTTTCATATCACAGACATTTGGTTATTGACTATGTTAATAATTACTTTTTTTAAGATTTAGGTTGCATTTGTTTTTTTTATATGCATATTAGTTTATTAAGTTCCCAAACTTATGTAGTAGACTCGCGATTATCCGAGGTAACTGGGACCGTGACTACCTCGGATACGGAAAAACTCGGTTAACACTGAGATTGATTTTATTGGTAGAAAAACACGTAAACAATGATAACTGTGGATATTTTAATGACAAAACTAATACAGTACTGTCTATAAAAGATAAAGACATTTACATTATCAATATTACTGTTTAAAAGAGTCTTTGATTGATTATTGCGTAAGTTTCATTCCTCTTTTTGAGACGTCGATATTGCGCCAAGGTTGAAAGTTGTATCTCACCAGTTATGACTTTTACCTCGGTTAACCGAAGGGCTCGGATAACCGAGACTCGGATAATCGCGAGTCTACTAATCTTACGGTAAGTTACATTGTGCACAAGGTACCTATCTCCCCAGAGCTATATGTTCTTATATCTTGTTATTAATTTGATTGGTTTCGGTTATTTGTGTAAATTTACTTTGTCATATTAATTGTTTGTTTCCCAGATATTTTGTTAATTTGCTTATCTTCACTTGTTCGGTCGATTCAAGTCGGTTGTATATATTTATCTTAACTTCAATTTATTTAACGTTCGTTCATTAACTTTGCTTAATTCATTTTAGACCGATCAATTAAAAATACAATGCATGTAAATCAAAATGTAATTCCGTACAGGTTGGAATAAATTTTTTATCAAAGTTTAGGTCAAACCAAAAGATATTTTCAAGAAAGTATATGATTCAACTGAGGGGATCATTGTTTAAATAATTAAAAATAGGTTATTTTTGCTCAAAATTTACTTTTTTTAAGTGCTGCGGTAATTCATGTTCATATTATGGTTTTTACAATTTTTTTCTGCAAAACTGAAGAAACAATCTTTTATATAAGAATTACTAAATTAAATTTCACCTTTAATTTATTTAAATAATTGTAAATCAAAATTGAAAAACAAGTTTCCAAAAAATAGTATTTGCATTATAAATAAGCACTATCAAACATGTTGTTTTACATAAAAAGTTGCGCCATCATATCAGTATAAATTGAAAAAAAATTGATTGATAAATATTAAGTAGTTTATGAGATATTTAATTTGTTTATAAAAAATTAACATTTTTTCAATTGCAAAAACGCGGTTGTTGCCGATAGAATATACAAGTTTTTAAGATCTTATTTTTTTTTGCTTTTATGTATGTTTTCGATAAATGTATTAACAAACTAAAATTTCAATTAAACACTCCTCAAAAATGACGTTTGAGAATTGGTGTAATTTGTTTAAATTTTTTTTTTAATAAAATCGCCAGGATTAAAAATTTTTAAATTATTTTTCGATATTCGTGTTTCTGTTGGTTTTTGACACATTAACAAAAGAAAAAATTTTTTCTAGAACCATTTTTTGCCGAGATAATTTTTCCAAGTTTAAAAATTCATAATTTGTTTATTTATCAATATTAACATTTAAAAGTGCGTAAGTATATCTATTAACCTTACTACTTAACAATGTCATTTATATAGATAATTAAAATTCTAGAATATTTTGAAAAATAATGATTTTCATAGCACCTTAAATGAAAACTTTTTGCCTAAAAATTGGCGGAGGAGCAGTTTGCGATATCTCCGTTAATAATGGACCAATTTCAATGTTTTTTTTATTTGGGGTAGCATATAAAAATAATAACATCTGCATGACCCTTTTTGCACTCAATATTCATTAATTTGTTATAAACAATATTTTTTTCTAAAATTTTTTTTCTCTAAAATTGTGATAAATAAAAGTTGGCAACAAAGATAAACCATAAAACAGATTTTAAAACAAATTTTTATTTTAAAAATATAACAAAATAGTCAAATTTTGTTAAAGAAACATAAAAACTGTTTTCTTTATACAAATCATTGGCAAAATCTCACAAAGTTAATGTGAATACAAAAGAAAATATATATAAAAAATGGAGGACAACCTCTATTATAAATCTATTATGTATACAGGGTGTAACAAAAATACAGGTCATAAATTAAATCACATATTCTGGGACCAAAAATAGTTCGAATGAACCTAACTTACCTTAGTACAAATATGCACATAAAAAAGTTATATCCCTTTGAAGTTACAAAATGAAAATCGAATTTTTCGAAAACTATTAGAGATTTTTTATTGAAAATGGATATGTGGCATTCTTATGGCAGGAGCATCTTAAAGAAAATTTATAGTGAAATTTGTGCTCCCCATAAATATTTTATGGGGGTTTTGTTCCCTTAAACCCCCCAAACTTGTCTGTACGTTCCAATTAAATTATTATTGTGGTACCATTAGTTCAATTCAATATTTTTAAAACTTTTTTGGCTCTTAGTATTTTTTCGATAAGGCAGTTTTTATTGAGTTGCGGCTTCTTTTTTAATATGTTGTTCTGAAGCTATTTTCTTGTGGCATTTTTATAATCAAGTATATTCAAATGGGAAATAAGCCACAATTTTACCTAAAAATGATTTTATTAACGTTTCGACGCCCAAGTCGGGTGTCGTTGTCAAAATACAAAATAATACTAAATAAACAAAAATGTTGTTGCTTAGTAAAAAATTCTTCTAATAATTTATTTAATCTGACTCATTTATATCGGCAATTCAGACACGTATTATACATTTTAAAGTAGACGACTTTAAAATGATATTGCCAATATTGATGAGTTGCGTTCCTGGGACGACTTTACTAAAAGATAGTTCATTCGATTACATGAAATCAATCCCAACTCAAGAATATCCGCCACAAAAAATCATAGCATGTGATCTGTCTTTAAAAAGACACCCAAATGCAACGGTGGCACTGAAATTCTCGCGTTAGAGATTCCATAGTAAATCACGAGGGAAAACCAGGAAAAACCTCGTGATACTATCCCGACATCGTAAGTATTTGGGTTTACATTTAGTTTAGTTTACATTTAGAATTTGGTATTAGCTTTGAGAGTAAACCAAATGTAAACCCAAATACTTACGATGTCGGGATAGTATCACGAGGTTTTTCCTGGTTTTCCCTCGTGATTTACTATGGAATCTCTAACGCGAGAATTTCAGTGCCACCGTTGCATTTGGTTGTCTTTTTAAAGACATATCACATGCTATGATTTTTTGTGGCGGATATTCTTGAGTTGGGATTGATTTCATGTAATCGAATGAACTATCTTTTAGTAAAGTCGTCCCAGGAACGCAACTCATCAATATTGGCAATATCATTTTAAAGTCGTCTACTTTAAAATGTATATATAATACGTGTCTGAATTGCTGATATAAATGAGTCAGATTAAATAAATTATTAGAAGAACTTTTTACTAAGCAACAATATTTTTGTTTATTTAGTATTATTTTGTATTTTGACAACGACACCCGACTTGGGCGTCGAAACGTTAATAAAATCATTTTTAGGTAAAATTGTGGCTTATTTCCCATTTGAATATACTTTTTTAATATGTTTACATAAAAATTTTATTGGGGTTTTGTTCCTTTAAACCCCCCAAATGTTTGAGTACGGTCCAATTAAACTATTACTGCGATACCATTAGTTAAACAAAATGTTTTTAAAACTTTTTTGCCTCTTTGTATTTTTTCGAGAAGGCAACTTTTATCGAGATATGACTTCTTTTTTAATACGGTTTAAAATATACCTAAAAATGTAAATCATACATAAATTTTCATATTATTACCAAGTCTCCATAATCGTACTTAACCATATACAAATATGTGGTGGATTTGACAAATATTCAAAATATCTCGATAAAAACTGACTTTTCGAAAAAGTACTAAGAGCCAAAAAAGTTTTAAAAATACTGTGTTTAAGTAATGGTACTACAATAATAATTTAATTGGAACATACACAAAAGTTTGGGGGGTTTAAAGGAACTAAACCCCCAGAAAATTGTTATAGGGTGTCCAAATTTCACTATAATTTTTTCTTAAGATGCTACTGTCATAAGAATGCCATATGTCAATTTTCAATAAAAAATCTTTAATAGTTTTAGATTTTAACTATTTAGAATGGGAAATAAGCCACAATATTATTAAAAAATGATTTTTATTAACGTTTCGACGCCCAAATCGGGTGCCGTTGTCAAAATACAAAATACTACTAACATAAACAAAAATTTTGTTGCTTAGTAAAAAAATTCTTCTAATAATTTATTTAATTTGACTCATTTATATCGGCAATTCAGATACATAATATGATACATTTTAAAGTAGAAGACTTTAAAATGATATTGCCAATATTTATGAGTTGCGTTCCTGGGACGACTTTACTGAAAGATAGTTCATTCGATTACATGAAATCAACCTCAACTCAAGAATATCCGTCACAAAAAAAATCATAGCATGTGATCTGTCTTTAAAAAGACAACCACATGCCACGGTGACATTAAAATTCTCGCGTTAGAGATCTCATAGTAAATCACGAGGGAAAACCAGGAAAAACCTCGTGATGCTACCTGACTTTACTATAATTTTCTTTAAATTATAAATAATATCATAATGCTTATTTCCCATTCTAAATAGTTAAAATTGTAAAAATGCCACAAGAAAATAGCTTCAGAATAGTTTTAGATATATTGAAAAAAATCTATTTTCATTTTGTAACTTCAAAGGGTTGTAACTTTTTTTAAATGCACATTTGCACTAAGGTAAGTTAGGTTCAATCAAACTATTTTTGGTCCCAGAATATGTGATTAAATTTATGACCTGTATTTTCGTTACACCCTGTATAAGTGAATAAAAATTAACAAACATACAAAATTTTTAGTGTCCTACCTGTTATAAAGATTGTAAAATTAAATGTAAAATACAACATATACATATTTATATTTTAATATGGTACAAAGAAAAAAGTCTAACAAATTTTTAATGCTAATTCAGTATTATCTTGATAATTTTTTTATAAAAAATTTTTTGTGTCAATTTTTATTTATCACACGTAAGGAAAAAAAAATTGTTTATAACAAATTGACGAATATTTATTGTAAAAAGTGTCATTTAGACGTTATTACTTTATTTGCTACCCTAAACTCAAAAAAAAAAAAACATCGAAATTGGTCCATTATTAACGAAGATATTGCAAAGTACAACTGCACCATTCTTCATGCAAAAAGTTTTCATTTAAGGTCACTACGAAAATCATTATTTTTTAAATACTTTAACACTATGTATAAATGACACTGTTGAGTAGTAGGGTTGTTAGATGTACTCACTCACTTTAAAATGTTAATATTGATAAATAAACAAAATATGAATTTTTAAACTTGGAAAAGCTATCTCGGTAAAAAATGGATCTAGAATTTTTTTTTGTAAGTGTGTCAAAAACTACCAGGAACACCAATATCGAAAAATAATTTCAAAATTTTGAATCATGGCGATGTTATTAAAAAAACAAGTTTTAAACAAATTACACCAATTTTCAAACACCATTTTGGAAGGGTGTTTAATTGAAATTTTGATTTGTCAATACATCTGTCGAAAATATACATAAAAGCCAAAAAAATGAGACCTTAAAAACTTGTATACTCCATCAGCAACAACCGCGTTTTTGCAATTGAAAAAATGTTAATTTTTTATAAACAAATTAAATATCTCATAAACTACTTAATATTTATTAACCAATTTTTTTTTCAGTTTATACTGGTACCACAGAGCAACTTTTCTGCAAAACAAAATGTTTTGTTGTGTTTACTTATAATGCAAATACAATTTTTTGGAAATTTAATTTTCAATTTTGATTTACAATTATTTAAATAAATTAAGGGTCAAATTTAATTCAGTAAGTCTCATATGAAAGATTGTTTCTTCAGATTTTTAGAAAAAAATTGTAAAAACCTTAATAAAAACATGAATTACCGCAGCAGTTAAAAAAATAAATTTTGTGCAAAAATTACCCATTTTTAATTATTTAAACAATGATCCCCTCCTATGAATCATATACTTTCCTGAAAATATCTTTTGTTTGGATCTAAACTTTGATAAAAAAATTATTCCAACCTGTACGGAATTACATTTTGATTTTATTTTATTTTATCGGACTATTTTGGTTGTATTTTACTTAGTCAGGCTTGTGCCGGCTTATTTATATTTGTATATTCACATTTTGGTATATAACATAGTTTTACGTAGCGGACGTACTATAATCATTTGGTAAAGGTAGTCTCATGTGAGTTGTACCGTATATATAAGTAAGAGGTATTTAAATTTTGTAACATATAACATAACTGTTGTTATATCGTAAATTATTGTAAACTGTCATCTTTTGTCATTTTAGAGTCACATAATATTTCACTTTCAAAGATCGTGGAAAAATCTAGTAGTTATATTTAATAAATGTTTATTTATTTTGCATATCATTTATTATTCTTCCTACATGGTTACATTTACTGACATATATTTTACAGCAGTGTAAGATACCTGGGAGAGTGATCGAAAATCCTTTCCTGGCGCCCGTGATTTGTTTGTTTTTATTCAATTTGTTCTGCTTTAGCCATTATTTATCTTTATTCATTTTTAGTATTTTCCTTTCTTAGTCATCATCCCTATCTATTTGATCTACTGTCTGACAGGCATGCAAATTGGCCGCATCCATTCTTGAGTGTTAAGTTGTCGTTCTCTTGCATATTCTGCTAGCCTAACTCCATTCAGTTTGTATCTGTCTATTCATAATTCTATTATCAGTTCATCAAACTTTCTTCACCTCCCTTTCCCACACTTCTTCTTCTTTGAGTGCCTCTCCTATCGGAGATTGGATATCATTAGGGCGATTCTAATTTTATTTACTGCTGTTTTGAACAATTCGTTAGTGGTACAGCCAAACCACTCTCTCAAATTTCTCATCCAGGACATTCTTCTACGGCCTGGATTTCTTCGTCCTTGGATTTTTCCTTGCATTATGTTTTGTAGGAATGTGTACTTTTGTCCCCTCATCAGGTGGCCTAAGTATTCAAGTTTTCTCTTTTTTATATTCAGTAGAACTTCTGGCTTGTTATTTATTCTGCGTATTACTTCTTCATTTGTAATTTTATCCACCCAACTTATTCTTAGTATACGGCGGTAGCACCACATCTCAAAGCTTTCAAGATTTTTAATATTCCTCTGTTTAAGAGTCCATGACTCAACACCGTAGAGCAAAGTACTGAATACATAGCATTTTAACATTCTAGTTCGTAGATGAATACTAATATCACGATTACAAAATAATTTTTTCATTTTTATAAAAGTAGACCTGGCAATTTCAATACGTCTTTTTATCTCGTGATTTTGGTCACCTGTTTCATTGATAAGGGTTCCCAAGTATTTGTATTCGTTTACTTTTTCAAGTTGGGTACCGTTTATTGTGATACTAGTGTCATTTATTGGATTCTTACTGAAGGTCATATATTTGGTTTTTTTGACGTTCATCCTTATGCCGTAGTTATTACATATCTCATTCATACTTTCAACTAGATGTTGTAGATCTTCCGCTGTTCTTGCCATTATCACAGTATCGTCAGCATATCGAATGTTATTGATAACTTCTCCATTGACTATTATCCCTTCGTTTGCATATGAGAGAGCTTCTTGGCATATTTGTTCGCTGTAGATATTAAACAAGAGCGGTGACAATATACAACCCTGTCGTACCCCTCTACGTATTTCTATTTCGTCCGATGTTTGGTCTTCTATTTATATATTAGCTCGCTGATTCCAGTACAGATTTAATATTATTTGTATGTCTCTGGTGTCAATGTTCTTACTCTCCAGGATTTCTTTGAGTTTACTGTGGCGTTCTTTGTCAAAGGCCTTTTCAAAGTCTATAAAGCAGGCGTGTACCTCTTGGTTAACATCTAGGCATCTCTGTGTTAGAACGTTCAGGGCAAAGAGAGCATCCCTTGTACCTAATCCTTTTCTGAATCCCATCTGTGTATCGTTAATATCGATGTCTAGTTTTTGATAGATTCGGTTGTGGATGACTCTAAGAAATATTTTAAGCAGGTGACTCATCAAGGAGATTGTTCGATGATCTGAACATTGCACTGCCTTAGTTTTCTTCGGTATGGTGACAAACGTAGACAGCAACCATTCTTGTGGTATTATACCAGTACTATATATTGTATTGAATATATGCAATATTATGGTTACGGATTGAACATTCAAAAGCTTCAGCAGTTCTGTAGGGATTTCATCAGGTCCGTTTGCTTTTCCATTTTTAGCGTTTCTTATTGCGTATTCTACTTCTTCTTTCAATATGTCTGGCCCAGTTGCATTGATTATCTGAGTTAAGTTGTTTCTATCGTCTTCAAATAATTCATTCAGGTATTCTGTCCATCTTTTTATTTTATTCTCTAGATCTACAATAAGGTTTCCATCTTTGTCTTTAAGTTTACCTATTTGGCATTTCTTTATGCTTCCTGTTATCTCTTTTACTTTTTTGTGCATATTGAACGCATCATACTTTTTCTCATAGGTTTCCATTTCTTCACACTGTTCTTTAATCCACGCCTCTTTGGCTTCTTTTATTCTCTTTTTTATGTGTTTGTTTATTTCTTTGTATTTGTCTAGGTAATTCTCCATATTTCTTCTTTGTTCCATCAAGTCTAGTATGTCCTGTGTCATCCACCCCTTGTTCTTTGTTGTCGTTTTTGTCAGATGTTTCTTTCCTGCTGTTTGTATAGCTGTATTTATGTACTTTAATTTTTGGTTAACGTTATCTGTATCGTTAATTTGTTGTTGCACTGAACTGAGGTTTTCATTTATTTGTTCTTCTGTTTCTTGTTGTATATTTTTGTTTCTAAGTTTAACTAAATCTAGTGTCTTTCTTTGTGGTCTCCTTATCTTTTTTGGTCTCGCCTCTATCACAGTAACTACCGGATTATGATCTGAGCCTATATCAGCTCCTGGGTACGTCTTAGTACATTTAACAGCATTACGATACCTCCTTGCTATCAGAATGTAATCTATTTGATTTCTCACTATTTTTTCTTTGGTATGTTGTGGAGATGTCCATGTATATAATCGCCGAGGAGGTAATTTAAAAAGGGTGTTTGTTATTACGAAGTCTTCGCTCTGGCAAAATTGAATCAATCGATCTCCTCTGTCGTTTCTGTTTCCAAGTCCATAGTTTCCTACATGTTCTCCTACCTTACCTTGACCGACCTTGGCATTAAGATCGTCCATTATTATGTTAATGTGTTGCTTTTTTATTGCTTTCAGCATTTCTTCTAAGTCGTTGTAGAATTGTTCTATTTCATCGTCATCTTTATCTGCTGTTGGTGCATAGGCTTGAATAAGATTTATAAAGTTATGTCTTTCTTTAATTTGTATTAATATTAAGAGTTCTGAGTAAGGAGTACAGGTAATCAGAGAATTTTTCCATTTCTTTAAAATGATGATTCCAACTCCGTACCGATGGGTGTTGTTGTCGATTCCGGAGTAATAAAATACGCCATCATTTCGTGTTGAACATTTCCCGGATCCTGGCCATTGTGTATCGCTGATTCCTAAAACATCGATGTTTAGTCTATTCATTTCTTGTTCAACATTATCCAGTTTTCATGCAGAGAACAAACTTCTCACATTCCACGTTGCAACTCTTAAAGTTGTTGGTTTCTGCATTTTTGTACAAGGATTTTGCAGGTTTACGACCGAGTGAGCCTTGTAGTCTTGTGCTTTTCTCTCTCTGCCGGATCTTGGTATCCGATTCCCATGATCAGTAGAGTTTCCACTATTTTTGGTGTACACCGTAATGACTTAACTAGGGGTACTCTATGAGTCTTTAATGCAGTGGTTCCCCGTTGCCTTCTGCATCCTTCCACCGTTGACCATCCTTGGTTCATCCGCCTTCGAGACCGATTTCTCGATCTCAGGACAAAAGAGTGCCCTTCCACATACTAGCTCATCCGCCCGAAGCCGTTGGCCAGTAAGTGGTGGGATTGCATATACCGGCAATCATTCGGTAGATTTCACCATATCTGGTTACCCTCACTTAGTTTAGCCTGCAGGCCAATGCAGTTGCCCGGAATGTGGCACGAGGAGCCACAAATGAGAGTTGGATGTCTTATGGGGACCAGTTATCAAGAACCATCTCCCGTCCATGACGCTCGATGTGGCCGTTCCGATAGAAAGGTACTACCCCTATAATACATCCCATACATCCCCACACTAATACTACTGCAAAAGTACTATTTTGTTACATCGGCTTTCTATCGGAGAAGCCCTCTCATTTTTGTTCCCTTTTTCTTACTTTACCTATTCTTTTTATTCTACTTCTGTTGTGAGTTTATTTTTCCTTTCCAATTTCTTTACACATACTCCAACAGAAGTTCTGTTTTTTGTTACACAGTGAATCTTCGCTTTATACAGTTTCGAAAAATTTCACTTAAAAAATTGATTTCATGTGTGATTAAGAATATGTGCTTGTAGAACAGATAGATAGGGGAGTCAACCTAGATCGAAAACTTTGATTGTTTCGGAAAAATCAAACAAGCTTATATTTGCAGAAGCTGCTGTCGTTTAAATAAAAACCAGTTCAAGTTTATATTCAGTTTTATTCAGGATGATATCAGTCACAAGAAATGCCATTAGTACACAAATACACAAAAAATCGTTAGGAATCAGCAAAAATACGTGCGATCATTTTGAAGTGGGCGACACTACTGGTTCTGGAACAGTACTCCGGTGTAGACTAGGAAGGATCTGTTTTAGGTGGATGTGAGAGGTGGCATTCGGATTTTTGCGGAAAAAGTTAGGTGATAACTTCGTTAATAATAATTGACTTATGCTCCTTCTCAAATATGCCCGGAACATTAATAAAAATAAATAAAATATTTAAACATTTCAAAAAATTTCGTTTTTTTTTCTACTTTCTTTGCTTATAACTTTAAAACAGTTCATTTTGGAACAAAGTCGTACAGGAATAAAACAAAGATAATTAAATTTTCTATCAGATGCGATTTAAAAACGTCTTAATTTACCACCCTTGCTACAAAATAGCAATAAATATAAAAGAAGGGGGCAAAACAAGCCTGTCCTTATTCAATGTTTTTCCATCACTTAGGTTACACTTGTAACCTTCCTAATTCGCTTAGAAAATTTTTGCAATGTGCTAAAACCGTCCACCAAATTTCATTAAAATTGACTTACTAGATTTTGCATAATAATTTTGCAATCTAATTGTTTTTTAAATTAAAATTTTTTAAAATCTTGCACAACAAAAACTAGAACATACAAAGATTTGTCAGTTTTTTTACATATAAAGAAGCACTCCACCTATCTAGTGCACTTTACAGAATTGAAATCGGATTATTTAAGCAGCCTCAGCAATGTTTTAAAGTTGTAAACAATTTTTGGGCTTAAAAACAAATTAGTGCTGTGACCAGGAGGGGGTGCTACGGGCTCCTTTATTTAGATGGACTTACCCAAGTTTTTTATGTATTTTGACCCGTAGAACACGAATTTTTTGGTTAACAGTTGATCTGGATGTCAATAAGATTGTTATAAACAAAGAACTTGAGGAATTACATAACATCGATTTTTCGCAAAATAAAACATTTTTTTGTATTTCTTGGGTAATTCTAAGCAAAAAATGTTCCTATAAGTTTTTTCGTAGGATGCACAGTTTTCGAGATAAACGCGGTGGAACTTTCAAAAAATCGAAAAATTGCAATTCTGCTGACAGCATTTGAAAGTTGAAGTCAAATTATACCGTTTTTAATTATTTGCATTGCTAGAAATTAATTTTTTTATTTTTAAACAAAGCGATTTGTTTATAAGCCAAAAAATTGTTTATAATTTTAAAACATTGCTGAGGCCCCTTAAATAATCCGATTTTAATTCTGTAAAGTGTATTAGATAGGTAAAACACCTCTTTATATGTAAAAAAATTAGCCAACTTCTAAATGGTCTACTTTTTGTTCAGAAAGATTTTAAAAAATTTGAACTTTTTTAAAAACATTTAGATTACAAATTATTATGCAAAATCTATTAGGTCGATTTTAATGAAATTTGGTAGACCGTTTAAGAAAGTTATAAGAATTTTCTAAGCGAATTACTAAGGTTTTAAGTGCCACCAAAGTGGTTAAGAAACATTGAATAACAACAGGCGTATTTTGCACCCTTATTTTGTATTTATTGCTATATTGCAGAAAAGATAATACGTATTTATTTATAAATGTATTTATCAAACTGACGATATGTCAAGACCTACAAATAATACAAATGAAACAAACACTTTAAAAATCCCAACATCATCAACTTCCAACAAGATCAGCAATCTTACTCCATTAGAAATAACACAACCTAAAATTATTCCAAACGTCACAAAACATCTAAAAAGGCTCATCTCATCGTCTCCAGAAATCAACGAAAATACCACACAGACCGATTCTCATATCTTCACTTCTCCAGTAACAAGGAAATCAAAGAAAAAAAAACAAAAACGTCTAAAAGAAATTCTCGAGATGAACTTTTACTTTCCCTAGAGACAATTAAAGACAAAATTGCAAACAGATCACCACCATTTGTCCTTAATTCAACGAAATATGTGACTTTCTCGAAAACACATTAAACGCAAAACATCCCGAAATAACCTCAAAAAACTATTCGAACGAAACAGCCGAATTAATTCAGATCCTTAATTTTGTTCACGCTTATACCCACAATTCAAAATTAAAAAATAATATAACTCGATTAAGAAAGAAACTAAGCCCCAATAATTTCTCTTGCACAGAAGAGACCGATGAAACACATTCTCAGTCAGAACTCGAAAATGTCTAACCCCTATATATTACAGTGGAATATCAATGGGTTCTACACCCATTTAGAACAATTAAAACTTCTAATAAATGAAACATGCCCTAAGATCTTATGTCTTCAAGAAACTCATTTTAAGCAATCCAATATTAATCTTCAAAACTACCAATGTTTTCCAAAAAACAGAATAGCACAACAGGCAAGTGGCGGAGTAGCCATCTTTGTAAGAACAGACCTAGAAGCTAAGCCAAGCACATTAAGAGTGTCCTCAATTTCAAAAAGAAAGAAGATCCCATAGAATCACAGACGACCTCAAGATAATCCTCACCAAAAAAGTTTCATCCGTGTTAACATATTTAAAAGACATCAAATTGTATAACTCTATTTAATGTAATACTTTGTATTGTTATATCCACTAATAACCCTGCGCGGTTGATGTGGTTTTGTGTTTTAAATAAAAAAAAATGTATTTATCAATCAACGGTAATACCTTAAGACATTTTGGACCAGTCGTATATCATACAAAATTCAATTATCTTTATTTTGCTTCTCTACGACTTTGTTTCAAAACGAATCGTTATAAAGTGCAGAAAATAATCGATGTTTTTCGAAATTTTTAAATATTTTAATTTTTTTATTAATGTTCCGGGCATATTTGAGGAGCATAAGTCAATTATTATTACTGAAGGTGTCACCTAAGTTTATCTGCAAAAATCCGAATGCCACCTCTCACATCCAAAAATACACGTTTTTTTTTACAGATTAGTCCTGGTCTAGTGAGCGTTGGCGACGTTCAGCGTATGTCGCCTTCGGCGACTGTGTCGCTGTGCTCGACACACAGCTTATAGAAAACCATATCGTCACCTTAGTTCTATAAGTTGATAACTTCAAAATTGGCGTTTTTGAGATAACTAGTTCACAGGGTGTATTTTATTTGCCTCCATATTGTGTAAAAACTTGAAAACTCATTCCAAACGGGTTAAGTATTTATTTATGATCGACGAAAGTTGATAAAACTCAAATACCCCTAACATTCAGTGCTAAAACTTGATGAGTTATCAAATTATTGTTGAATGCTGCAACTAGTTAAATCTAGTTATCTAGTTATTGCGCGTGTTGTTCTGAAATCATTGAACCTACCACGTAATTGCTATTATCTGTTGATTCAGTTCATGATAATGCAATAATTCGAGAAATGTTAAAAGACTTGACAACAAATTAAAACATTGCCTTTAGTGCACGATTGTGTTAACCCCGTTCTCATGACAAGCACTTAACGCGCGTTTTGACAACTAAACTGTATGTAGTTGTAATCTCGTGGTTTCAAAACGTGCGTTAAGCGCCTGTCATGTGAACGGGATATGAGTATTTAATCAAGAGTTTGTTCTTGTTCCAAAAACGATGTGTTTATGTAAACGTTGTGATAAACGATAGCGATAAAGAAAAGTACACAGGGAAATACTACTAAGAAGGACAGAAGAGGTAAACACATTAAAAAATGACTGATCCTCTTTTAGTTGAAGCAGTGAAGTCACACATTGAAAGTTTTCTTGCAGTGCTATCCCATTATTGTGGATCAACTTTATCGAAAATTATAATTATGGATTTCACCATCCCAAAAAGGATCAGTGCCCAGTTTGCATGCACTATCTGAATGCACCTGTTAGCGAAAAAAAAGGAGTTAAAATGCTTAAAATATTACTCTCGTTAAAAAGTTCACTTAGATGCAACTTGGCCCGACATGCGACATTTCCAAATTAATGTTTTAAGGTACGTATAGATATGCGCGCCGAACACTTAGCGCCGTGTGTGCGCTACGCGTCCGTGGCGGGTTCGTTAGATTAGTAAGAGTTAGTACGTGTTTTCAAGTGGCACACAAATAGTGCACCACAAAGGGATGTATACACGGTGAGTCACCACTAACGCGACGGAAGATTACAGCGAAATGGTAAGAGATTTGAAAAAAAAATTTAATTAGTGGTTTGTAAGTTGATAAAATCTACATTTTAAAATTATTTTGAAATATACAGGGTGTCCCAATAAATGGCGGCGTATCAAAGTTATATTTTTTCTTATGGAACACCCTGTATTGGATAGCTGGAAGTGTCTACTCTTTCAGTACGAAAACACGTTTTTGTCGCTGTAGTAGTATTTTTTCTGTAGAGGTTAGAAAAGAACGTGTTTTTTTCTCGTGCCGATAACAATGCGTGACGAAAAACATGAGCAATGGATTAATGTGAAATTTCTCGTTAAATTGAAAAAACTCCGACTGAGTGCTATAATTTGTCGAAAGAGGCCTATGGTGAGAATTCTCTATCTCGTGCGCGTGTTTTCGAATGGTATAAACAGTTTATGAAGGCCCAGAGAGAGCTGAAGATGACCAACGTCCAGGTCGACCTGTCTCTGTTTCAACTCCGCAAACAGTGACCAAAATAAATGAAATTGTGCGCGGAGATCGTCGTATGAGCATTCGGATGTTTGCTGAGACTGTAAACGTCGATAAAGAAACTGTCAGAAAAATTTTACATGACGAATTGAACATGAAGAAAGTCTGTGCGAAGTTGTTCCCAAAAAATTTGACCCCTGACCAAAAGCTCGTCCGTCAACAGATCTACTCAGATTTTCTTGAGAGGTTACATGAAGAGCCTAAATTAATGGAAAACATCATCACTTGCGATGAAACCTGGATATTCAAATACGATGTTGAAAATAAGCGACAATCCATGCACTGGAAAACTCCTGCATCGCCAAGAATGAAAAAAGGAGGGATGTCGAAATCAAAATTTAAAGCCACGCTAATCGTTTTTTTCGACATTAACGGCATCGTGATGACTGAATGGGCTCTAGAGGATCAAACTGTAAACCAAACTTACTATTTGAAAGTTTTGGTAACGCTGCGCGAGCGAGTTCGTAAGAAACGGCCGGAGTTGTAGGAAAACAAGTTGTGGATCTTGCACCAGGACAACGCACCTGCTCATAACGCGCTGTCTGTGAAGCGTTATTTAGCCGCTAGAGGCATTCCAGTGCTCGAACACCCGCCGTACTCGCCTGATGTAGCAACCTGTGACTTTTTCCTGTTTCCGAAGATCAAGTCTGCCTTAAAAGGAATCCGGTTCGAGTCGATAGAAGAGGTGAAGCGAAAAACGGAGGAGCTCCTAAAAGCTCTAACAAAAGAAGACTTCCAGCATTGCTTTGACCAATGGAAAAAACGAATGGAACGGTGTGTGGCGAGGGAAGGGGAATATATTGAAGGAGAGCATTCGATTGTAGAATAATTTTTAAAATAAAACTCTTTTTCATAAGCAGTCTCGTTATTTAATAGCCAGACCTCGTAGTTTCATAAAGCTTCCCTATACCTATGTACAGTGTTCTGAGTTATGCTGACTTTTCTTAAAATGTAAAGTTTTAAAAGAAGGCTTATTCTCAAGTTATTTAAGAAATTATAAAAAAAATACTTTTACATCTAAATAGTTGGATATTGGTTGAATGTATTCCATGATTGATTATTATACATTTATTTACAGGGTGTTCAACATTTACAGTTTCATTATTGGATTATTGAATGTGTCATATGATGCTTATTTTAAACGGAACACCATGTATATTAATTATATTAAACGAAGTCACCTCTTTCGAGTGGTATATGGATGTCCTATACCTAGGTCTAATAGTTTTTGCGTAATTTACAATTATTTAAATTCTTAATCTGTAAATCGATTTTAAAACAAAAGATGTATCTCATTGTATGACATCGCGATTTTATGACAGTACGGTCTGGTAATTATCAAAAATATAAACATCCATGTATATTCAAATTTAATTGTTCCTAAAAATGAATAACCACGTTATCTACGAAAGAGTAGACATGGTACTTTGCATTGGGGAGTGTTTGCAAAATTGTATCTTACTTTCTAAAGTTTACGCTTAAAAGTAGGTATACTGATAGAAGACAACCAAAAAAGGACGTTTTTGAGAAATTTCGGAAAGTTAAATAAAAATAAACCAGTTATTTGTGATCACGTCAAGTAACTTGATGTCCTGCTTTCTGTTACGGAAAACCCAAATACTAGTAAAGAAAAATTTCGAGTAAATCAGTCAAACGACTGTTAGAATACTTAAGAGAAACCACTATTACCCGTATAAAACTTAACTACACCAATATTAGACCGAACAGGATTATGATAAATATTTAACTTATCGTTTATGGATTTTAGACTTTGGAGCAGATCCTGATTTTTTTAAAATGTATTGTATACAGACCAATATACCTCCTTTTCATAATAAGGGTCTAGTAAATAGACATAATTTTCATTTCATTATGATACAGTAAACAAACATTTATTTCGTACAGTTTAAAAATCGAGAGTGCATAAATATTATTTTTAAAATCAATTTACCGTTTAAGAAAATTGTAAATTACGCAAAAACTATGACTCCTAGTTATGGAACATCCCTATACCATTCGAAAGAGAAACCTGTGTTTAGTATAATAATTTATTAACATACATGGTGTTTTATTTAAAATAAGCATAATATAACACATTAAATAATTCAATAATGAAACTGTAAACTTTGAGCACCCTGTAAATAAATGTGTAATAATCAATCATGAAATACATTAATTATAAAATAATTACCAGACCGTACTGTCATAAAATTACAATGCCATTAATTAACTACATCTTTTATTTTAAAACCGATTTACAGATTAAGAATTTTAATAATTGTAAATTACGCAAAAACTATGACACCTAGGTATAAGACATCCATATACCATTCGAAAGAGGTAGATTCGTTTAGTATAATTATTTATTAATCTACATGGTGTTCCATTTAAAATAAGAATAATATGACACATTGAATAATCCAATAATAAAACTGTAAATTTTGAACACCCTGTAAATAAATGTGTAACAATTAATCATGAAATACATTCAACCAATATCCAAATATTAGATGTAAAAGTATTTTTTATAATTTATTAAATAACTTGAGAATAAGCCTTCTGTTAAAACTTTACATTTTAAGAAAAGTCACCATAACTCAGAACACTGTACATGGATATAGGGAAGCCTTATGAAACTATATCTTATTTTTTGCGGACAATTAAAAAATGCAATAAAATAGAGGGTGTTCCATAAGAAAAAATATAACTTTGATACGCCGCCATTTATTGCGACACCCTGTATATTTCAAAATAATTTTAAAATGTAGATTTTATCAACTTACAAACCACTAATTAAATTTTTTTTTCAAATCTTTTACCATTTCGCTGTAATCTTCCGTCGCGTTAGTGGTGACTCACCCTGTATAAACATTTTAGATATATCCCATACGCACGCCAATGGTGAATATAAAATTCTTAGTTGTATGTCAAAAATGCGCAATAACTACTTCTTAAAACCTACCAAATTTCATTTGCATATCTCAACCGGTAAATCACTCAAATCGGACAACTGGTTTAGGAAATCCAAGACATCAAACATGTTACATTTTTAAGGTGTTCCTTTATTTTTGCCGGTGTAGTATAAAGGCGACGATATGAACCAGTAGTGGCGTCTGTAGTCTGTTGCTGCAGTCTACGGTCTTGTTCAGAATCATACCTTCAAATAAAAACTCCATTGGTTGCACTAAGAACTTAGTTGCGAAATCTTTAAAGCAAACTTCACGTTTGAATTGGGTTTTCCTCCGCATGAGTTCTTATATGTCTAGTTAATGATTTTTTGGTAACGAACTGTTTGCAGCAAATTTCACAGGAGAATGGTTTTTCCCTCGGATGAATTCTCATATGAATAGCTAATGATCTTTTGGTATCAAACTGTTTGTTGCAAATTTCACAGAATGGTTTTTTCCCTGTATGATTAGTTAGATGATTAATTAATGATATTTTGGCAGCAAACCGTTTGCAGCAAATTTCGCAGGAGAATGGTTTTTCCCCTGCATGACATCTCATAATATGTCTAGTTAATATTGTCTTGGTAACAAACTGTTTACTGCAAATTTCACATGTGAAAAGAACGTCTCTAGTGTGCCATCTCATGTGTGAAGTTAACTCATTTTGCACTGTAAACCGTTTGGGACAAACTTCACAGGGGAAAGGCCTGTCATCTGTATGCCTTCTCATATGTATCTTTAAGTTGTAATTTGTTAAAAATTGTTTAGGGCACACCTTACACGGGAAAATTTCTTTCGTATGAATCCTCATATGTACTTTTAAATTAGAACTACTGAAAAATCCTTTGGAGCAAACTTCGCATGTGAAGGGCCTTCCTTCAGTATGTGTTCTCATATGAAATGTCAACGAAGAATTTGTAGAAAGAAGTTTTAAACAAACTTCGCACGAAAAAGTTTCTCCTCCAGTGTGTGATTTGATATGCAATTGAAGATCTTTATTTGTTTTATACTGTCTCTGACAAATTTCACACTTAAAAGGACGGTTTTCCATATGCACGGTCATATGACTTTTTAATCTACTACTTGTTGCATACTTCTTGGGGCAAATTTCGCATTCGTAAGGCGCTTCTTTAGTGTGCTTTCTCATATGAACCTTTAAATCCGAAGTGGTTACACACTGTTTGGAGCAGATTTCACAGCTGAAGGGTTTTTCTCCAGTATGTGTTCTCATATGTACTTTTACTCCGGACTTGTGTGAAAAATGTTTTGAACAAATTTCACATTGAAAAGGTTTTGCGCCCGTATGCAATCTCAGATGGACGTTGAAATAATGGCGGTCAACGAACTGTTTGGAGCAAATCTCGCACGTGTAAGTTTCTCCAGTGTGCCATTTTAAATGTCGTGCTAAATTATCTTTGTGTAAAAATGTTTGGAAGCAGATTGCACATGTGAAACGTCTTTCTTTACTCCCTCCACTGTGTTTTAACATATGCGCTTTGAATTTAGATCTTCTTACAAATTGTTTGGAGCATATTTTACATGAAAAAGTTTCTCCCGTGTGCCATCTCATATGTAATTTTAAAGAAGAATTGGAAAAATACTGTTTGGGGCAAAGTTCACACTTAAATGTTTCTCCTGTATGAATTCTCATATGCGATTTTACTTCAAAATTAGTTCGAAACCGTTTCAAACAAATTTCGCACTTCAAACGTTTTTCTTCATCATTACGTCGTTCTTCTTTACCATCATGCGACTTCATATGTCTATTTAAATTACGTTCTAATAAATACTGTTTGGAGCAAATTTCACAAGTGAATGAAGTATCAACAGTTTTTGTATCCTCTCCTACCAAGCGTTTGTCCGAGTTCAAATAACTGTTAGCATCATTGTGTATTTCTTCAGAGGAGGAACCTAAAAGTATAAATACTCATTTGTCCATTTGCTATCTATGATAAAGTATGATTTGATTTAATAAGACAGAATATAGACGAATATGATGAAGGATTCACTATAGGAGGCAGAAAAATCAGTAACTTGCGTTACGTAGATGACACTCTTATACTAGCAGCGAATTAAATCAAAATGACCACCATCAACGAACTGCTAAGTCCACATCCATACCATCCACATACGTGGATGATATACTAGCATGCTTTACAGGAACTCACAGGCAACTTGACCAATTTTTATCATACATTAATTCACTCCAGAGTAATCCCTAACAACACAAAATATTCCAGGAATGTATCGTATGTATTGTAAGATCAAAGTTCTATTAATGTTTGAATGTCCTGGACATTCAAGGAACATTCGGTGAACATCTGATTAAATTATTGGTGGAATAATACCACAAGACATTCTATGAACATACTACCAATGTCCTATATTTTAAGTGAGGCCATTTACTATTCAATTTGCGTTCATTTTCAAATTTGCCGCGCGTGTTCTACGTAAGTAGGGTCGCGTGCCGCGTAGTCATCACACATCACATTTCCATTTCATGATAACCTAAAAATTTCTGATTGGATGGAAAATAGAAATTAGTGGCTTTTTTTGCTGTTCTGTCTGTTAGTTTTGCTCTGGCTGGATCTCTTTTGTTTAAACAATTATGTAAGTATTATAAAATCCGTTTTCAATTTTCTTTATTCTTTATGAAACGAATTATTTATGCATATTATTACCTGTAAATAGTACCTATTTCTTTTGATTTTTAATTATTGTTAAAAATAAAAAAATTACCATTCATTTAAATTTTTTTTAGAATCAGCTGAAAGTGGCCTACAAAAAAAAAACAGGAAGGAAACTATGAAAGGCAAAAGAAAGATATAAAAAGTGTATTGGCTAGTTGGAAAAAACTCCACATTGTCGATGCATAATAAGTTATTACTTTATAAACAAATATTAAGACCTGTATGGACTTACGGATGCACACTATGGGGGTGTCCTTACTAGACCAAGTAATATAAAAATTATACAAAGATTCGAGAACAAAAATACTGAGAAATATTTTAGATGCTCCTTGGTATGTGACAAACAGTGATCTCCATAAGGACCTAGAAATGGAACCTGGATGTAATCATCAAGAAGATGGCAGGAAGTCACGAGCAACAACTTCGTAAGTACGAGAATATTGAGGAAATCCAGCTCCTCGATACTATTGGGCAAACTAGAAGAATGAAGAGGACAAAGCCTTTTGAACTAGTTTGAGTGATAGGTGATAGTGAAAAGCACAGCATGGTGCTTGTGTGCCTGTGTATGTTAGAATAGTGCATGATCTTGTTAGATTAGATAAGAGACGCTATGGGGTAAGCTCTTCATTTTAAGGAACAGTATTAATTTAGGTTAAATTAAAATTACTCATTGGTCAGTTATGACCAGATTGTTATTGTAATGTACAATTCAATACAATGAATCATCATCGTAGTGATGATTATGGAAAAAACATATGACAAGATTTTGTGCAATAATAGTAGATTATACCACGAGTCAATAATGATGGCTATTATTCCCGAGGAATATTTGCGAACCGAGCCGCGTTAGCGGCGAGGGAGTAACATTCCGAGGGAATGAGAGCCATTATTGCGAGTAGTATACTCTACTTTATCTACGACAAATTAATTAATTTAAGATTTTTAATGAACAACTTTATTTGTTAAAAACATTAAAATTAGTAATAGTACAATTAATAAACTGAATTGGTTGAGAATCATCATTAACTTTAGTAGTTTTTAATACAAATATTTGGGATCTCGATTGCTGTAGAACAAGAAGATGGTACATTACTGTTTATCTCTTTAGCGATAGTATCTGCTGTAGTTGCCTTGTTTCTCATAGACTGATCAATGTATCCTTCAGCTACCTGTGTTGACTTCCAGCCCCCATGACGCTTTAATCCAGTTAAATCGGCTCCTCCATCAATATACAGAGTGGCAGATGATCTGCGATAACAATGGCCGGTATAACTTTGAGGATTTGGCAAGTTTAAATATTTGGCAATCTGCCTACCAATATCTGCAAATTTGTTCTTTCCTATACGTTGTATTGTACATTTAGATTTTTGATAATTTAGAAAGAATGAATTTATTTTCACATGTGACGGACGGAGATCGATGTATTTCTTCACAATATTGTAAAACGTACTGTTTATGGTAAATTTTTATGTCAAATATACTATTCGTTTGACAGTGACACTTTTTGAGGTTGATTATTTTGTTTCCGTGGTGAATTTTGTGATTGTTGTGCCAGAGGGATTAATAGCTATTAATCCCGCATTATTAATCCCTAAGGGATTATTATATGGCATTATATTGCAAACACCACAAGTATAATACATATATTATGTATCAGTCGTAGATAAAAATATTTATATTTATCAAGGATGTATTACTTGGTATGGCCACATTATACAGTATGGTGCAAATGAAAGGCATAAATTCGTTATTTCGTTAACCGGCGACTTTAAGAAAAAATCTCGAAACAGGTCAATTTTTATTTTTAAATTATGACATTTTGGCCTACGTCATACTAGTGACGTCATCCATCTGGGAGTGATGACGTAATCGATGATTTTTTTAAATGAGAATAGTGGTCGTGTGCTAGCTCATTTGAAAGGATATTAAATTCTCTATTCAGTAATGCAAACATTTACATAATTATTTATACAGGGTGTTCAAAAATTTTTTTTAAATTAAATTTTTTGACAAAAGGAAAGAATTTATGTAATTTGTTTAATTCAAAATACAGTTTATTGCTGTCAGAAATCAGAAAAAAATGTTTACATCACAAATAAACATTGCTTTTCGCTTAAGAGGATCGGTACGTATTTTCGGCTGCAATGCTATTCAAATGGGGATTCATTTTTTTCGAATCCTGAGAAAACTAATAAGTATTTTTGAAAAATTTAAACGCAGAATGAAAGATCACGTTATTAGCGAGGGCCGAAAGTCCCTGAGAACTTCTATAATGTTTATTTTAATAAGTTACAGGGGTGAAAAACTAAGAGAAAATTTAGTGTGATTTTTAATTTCAAATATATTATTCAAAATAAACTTTTTATTTATTCTAAGGGACTTTCGGCCCTCGGTAATAATTTAGTCTTTCATTCTGCGTTTAAATTTTTCAAAAATATTTATTGGTTTTTTCAGGATTCGAAAAAAATAAACACAATGCCGTGGTAATATTTTCCAAATCTATCTTTGTCTTACAACGCACTCAGCCGAATATAATATTGTCAGCATAATATATTGTCAGTCAGACACTGACAATCAGTGACAATTTTAAATATTTGACATTGTATCGAGAATATGTTGAGTTATTGATTAAATATTATTGAAATATAGTGTATTTGATAAATAATTGATTTAAGACGTGAACTTAATAAAAAGTTATTTATTGTGTATTATTTGTGGAAGATCCAAGCAGAGAATACATCAGGATAATATATTCTGTGATCCAAGTATTTTGTTGTTAAAGATGTTCAAAATTGTAAGCGTTCCATAACAATATATTATTAAAAAATCACTTTAACACTTTTCTTCTTTTCTCGATTGAGTATTAGTCTTTGTTGTACAAATAAATTATTACAATCACTGAATACATAGTTAGTGAAAAAATTATCATATTTATTAACTGAATTAATAATTTTCAATTATAAAAATAACAGTTATCCAAGAACATTCAAAACCCATCTCTTTAAATTAATGATGACATTTTCAAGTAGAATGACATTCTAGTAATGTTTACATATCAATACCAGTGTGAATTTTACTACACGTAATTTGCCGTGTAAAGACAGAAAAAGTAGGGATACACGTAAAATATTTGCGAATTTTGTACCCATAGCCTTAAATTAAATGTTCAAATTTCCAAGATGCAGGTGGTTGGTGGGAGCTGGCATGAACATTGAATTTAATCGAAAAGCAATGTTTATTTGTGAAATAAACATTTTTTTGTTTTTAGGCAACAGTAAAATGTATTTTGAATTTAATAAATTACATACATTCTTCTTTTTTTGTCAAATAATATAATTAAGAAAATTTTTTGGACACCCTGTACAAATATTTAAATAAAAGTTTATATTACTAAATAAAGAATTGAATGATCTTTCAAATGAGCTAGCACACGACCTATATTCCCATTTAAAAAAATCATCGATTACGTCATCACACCTAGATGGAGGACGTCACTAGTATATATGTCAAAATATCGTAATTTAAAAATAAAAATCGACCTGTTTCGGGATTTTTCTCTAAAATAGCTGGTTTACGAAATATCGAATTTATTCCTTTCATTTGCACCATACTGTATACTTCTGGTATATCGTCGGTGATGTGACAATACCTCCTATCTGCTTTTTCATGAATTTTGTAGGAGACGAAAAACCATTTTTAGGGTCATCTCCTGTTTTCACATGTAAATTTTGACATGTTTTTAGTAAATAGATAGTTGAATTTACTACAAAACATGTCAAAAAATATCATATGAAAACAGGAGGTGACTGTAAAAAAAGTCTTTAGTCTCTCTTACAAAACTCATGAAAAAACAAATCGGAGGTATTATGTCACATCAGCGACTATATCCAGGGAATGTCTAAAAAATATACTGTGTATGTCCAAAGAACATTCGTATATATTCATGGAATGTTCCAACAAGACATTCAAGGAATGTTTAAAATGCTGACAGGACTTTCCTGGGACATTTAGGGGACGTTCTTGTGCTTTTGAGGACATTTCAGGAATGTTTTTAATGTCCCGTGTGTACATTCTAGGAACATACATGGAATGTGTAGGGATATTGAGTTTACAATAGAAACAGAACATGATAAATCCA
Source organism: Diabrotica virgifera virgifera (assembly GCF_917563875.1). Taxonomy (NCBI): domain Eukaryota; kingdom Metazoa; phylum Arthropoda; class Insecta; order Coleoptera; family Chrysomelidae; genus Diabrotica; species Diabrotica virgifera. The sequence goes on along the minus strand of NC_065445.1, from coordinate 187,225,325 downwards.
TAAACTTTCTAGATGTAACAATTACCAGACTGCACAACAAACATGAATTCTCCTTATTTCATAAACCTACTCATACTGACACAACTATACACAATTCATCATCCCATCCTACACAACATAAATTATCAGCCTACCATAGCATGATACATAGACTGACAGAAATTCCCATGTCAAAAAATAACTTCGAGATAGAACTGAACATCATTAAGCAAATAGCAGTAAACAATGGCAACAACGAAGAAACAATAAACAAAATTTGAAACCAAAAACTCCATAAGAAAGTCCTGAAATTAGTCTATCCCCCACCACAGAAAGAACCCAGTACCTTCTGCTGTATCACATATACAGGCAAGATATCAACAAAAATACATAAAAGAGGAAGGACACCAGCTTTCAAAACTAACAACTTGAGCAGGAATTTAAATACATTAAAAACAATAAGAGCCGAAAGAGAAAGCAACTACAAAGTGATTATACTCCGTTTTGACAAACGGATAGCAGAACACAAAAGGGATTTCAACAATAGAAGAACAGACTCTACATACGCACTTCACCTTCTAGATCATAATCATTCTTTTAATGAAGTTTGAAATTATTCATATTCAAAATAAAGGCCTTAAGCTATCTTTATTAGAATCTATGGAAATTAATAAACTGAAAACTACAGATATAATTCTGAATGACCACCTTGAGACAAAGAGCTCCCCACTTCTTAAATTCTTCAGTTAAAGACTTTAAAATGCAAACACATAGAAAAATGTGAGAGCACTTGAGAAATGCTGTCTATGGCCTCTTATGGTTTATTTTAATTTTAATTCATTTTCTGATGACGTGGCAACGTGATTTCTTATACTTATATATTTACATATCCATATACGAAAGCACAGCAGTCGTCATTACATCGCCATCAAGTTCAGTCAGGGAATGCAACATCCTCTCATACAAACATTATAAGTGCTTTTTGTGTCGGATTTTATCTGAAATATACAGTTAAGTCAGTGGCGGCTCGTGGCTTTAGAGACAAGGTCGGCAAGGTTTTTTATCTCCTCAGATAGAGCCAATATATCAAGTGTCATATACAGTCTTCGGATTTTGTGGAAGTATCGAAAACAAAAGTTTTCAGTGTTTTATTGCTAGATAAAATGAACTTCCATCAAGTAACGGTCGAATCCATCAACGCATTATTTTTAATTTATTCTCACTCTCTTGTGATATTAATTATGATTATTTCATTCATAGGAGATTCTGACCAATAGAAAGCTACAGAAATGCAAATTAAGGTGATAATTTTTGATTATTTCATTTATAGGAGATTCTGACCAATAGAAAGCTACAGAAATCTAAATTAAATCGATAATTTTTGATAAATACCCGTCGTCAAGTATATTACGTCAGATGCCCTTCGTTGCTACGAAAAAATACATTCAGTGACATTAATGACAATTAATGTTTTAAAAATTATAAAAGTGATGACTTTCAACCGTCAAATTAATATTTATAACAACTGTGTGTTTAATTGTACTAATTTGTACTTACATAAATAAATTACAATAAAATTTTGGTTTTGAACAGTTTTATTCATGAAATAATCGCAACAAATTGCACTCGATCTCTACAATTAATATAGAATTTTTGCCCTCGTGACACTTTGAAATAATTTCACTCGCCTTTGGCTCGTGAAATTAAAACTGTCAAAGTGACACTCGGGAAAAATTCAATAATTTTAGAGCTCTTGTGCAATTACTACTGATAATATCCCGTCGTTAAGTATATTACGTCAGATGCCCTTCGTTGCTACGAAAAAATACATTCAGTGACATTAATGACAATTAATGTTTTAAAAATTATAAAAGTGATGACTTTCAATCGTCAAATATTTATAAAAACTGTGTGTTTAATGGTACTAATTTGTACTTACATAAATAAATTACAATAAAATTTTGGTTTTGAACAGTTTTATTCATGAAATAATCGCAACAAATTGCACTCGATCTCTGAAATTAATATAGAATTTTTGCTCTCGTGACACATTGACATAATTTCACTCGCCTTCGGCTCGTGAAATTAAAACTGTCAAAGTGTAACTCGGGAAAAATTCAACAATTTCAGACCTCTTGTGCAATTACTACTGAAAATTTCTCAAGTGTTTGTGATTTCTGATGTGTAGTACTTAAGTCCTAGTTTTGACATATACTTGTGGTATTATCTCAAATTAGATTAATGATTAGATAATTTTAGGATAAATCAATTTAATATTTCTGCGTATAAGAATTATTTAAAAATGAGGAGGTGTCAATCAAAACCAACCTTGTCCATTTTAAGAAGTTTTAGGGAAATCGCAAAAAAAACGACCCGTGTTGAGCTGCCCCCCCCCACTTGCAAAAATCAAAAAACAAATAGCCCTGATATATGAGCCTTCATATTCCGCAAACTAAAAATTTTGAGCTCGTTCCACTGAGCAGGAATTTAATACTTTAGTGGGGGGAGGGGGGGCGAGTCAGCCCCCACCACTACTTAAAAATAGGAATATTGAATCGGTTTTTGCGGCAGAATTACGAGCTATTTATGAGCTCTTGAAATTATATAGTTTCGATTTTTGAGCTCATACCTTCCCGGCTTAAGAGAAAGTTGTACTTAAAATGCATTAAATTAATTATTTGGCGACTACATATCATTTAATAATTTATAAGCTTTCAAATTACGCGCATTTAGATCAGTAAATTGCAATTTATTTTGTATATATAGTGCAGTCATTGAAGGTAAAAATCAACGATTACCTTCAATTTCGGTGAACCTTCATCGATTTTCACGAAAATTGGTTAGTGGTTAGAGGATACGTCAAGAAACAAAGGTGACATGGTACCACCTTGCGCCTTTACTCTTTATAGAGTAATAAACTCTTTCGATTAGAGAGATACAACCCCTTCGCAAGAAAACCATCCCATATTCCCGGCTTAAGAGAGAGTTGTACTTAAAATAATTTAAATTAATTATTTGGCGGCTACATACCGTTTAATAATTTATGAGCTCGCAAAATATACGCATCTCAATTATTGAATTGCCATTTTCTTTCTATAGTGCAGTCACTGAGGGTAAAAATCAACTATGACCTTCGATTTCGGTAAATCTCCATTCATTTTCACGAATTGACAATAACAACTTGCGGTTTTAGCCTAGGGTATATGTCACCCCTTCTCGGGGGTGAAAATTACTTTATTAAAAATAACCCCACAAATCGAGAGAGGGACAAATTCTAAGCAAAATTTGTTATATAATGTTATTAAAATAAATCAATAATTTTTGAGTTATTAAAGATCAAATATTTTAATTTTTGAAAAAGAAAATGCATGCTTTAAAGCGATTTTTCATCAATAACTCAAAAACTAAGTTTTTACAAAAAAGTTTTCATCACTAAAATTGAAGCTAGTAAAAAATATAATAAATTGCTTACTTAAAAATAATGTTAATTTAAAGTAAGTTATAGGTATGTAATTAAATGTACATTTTTTCTGCGACTATTCAAATCTAAGGATTCAAGCTATTCAAACGAACGTTAATCTATTGAGTGATTTAGTACATTTAAACGATATTTATATTTATATACTTTAACATAATTTTTGAATATATCTTTTTCAATTTTAAAGCTCTTAAAATTATTGGGTAGGCCCGGCCTATCCTGCCTACCCCTAAAAGCCGCCACTGTGTACATGGTGGTGGCGTGGAGAGGTAAACATCAAGCGATGTTTCCCAGTTATTTCTTGGTCGGATGGCAGCTTCTTCTGAGTCTTCTATTGTTGTACAGGTTGCAGTAGTGGATGCAGTAATCGATTATGGTCGTCTTCTAGTTGGTTGTGGTGTTTCTGTTGTTTTCTCGAATGACTTTGTTTACATATGGAATTTTTAGGTCAGTGTGTAGAGTTTGGTTTGATACGTACCATGATACCTACATTAACTATTGCTGGAAGTATCTTGGATTATGCTTTTTGGATAATCACGGTATTGGATTTGCTAGCACAGCCTCACAGTTCAATGCCGTAAGTCCAGATTGGCTTTATCACTGGTTTATACAGGGTGTTTCATTGGGAAAGTAACACGTTAACTGTAGAAAGAGTCCCCTTAGGCGTCTCAAAAATACCATACTTAATGGGTCTTACTTCAATAATAATAAAGATACTGAGTGATTTATCTATTTTGCCATTTTCTTATTTGGTTTATAACTTTTTAACCATACTGTATATTTATTTTATATTTCGCACGCAAATATTGTTTAAGGTGTACAATCAATTAATTTATTTACAATTGTAAAAAATTCAGGTCCGGATTAAATAATATTAAAAAAATGGTCCAACATAAAAACAACACCCTGTACATTAATTTTTTTTAAAAATAGATTTTCCATTTGAAAAGAGGATGAAAAACTAAATTTAGTGGTATACTTTGAATTTTCGGCAAAATTATTTTTCTGGTAAAATTTTGAATTTGAATTCTGAAATTATGCGAATTGTGACAGCTCGGAGTAGAAAAAAATTGAACTACGACTTACAACTTGTTAAACACTCTGTATATTTATTTTATATTTAACACCGAATATTCTTTAAGGTGTCCAATCAATTAATTTATTTACAATTATAAAAAATCCAGGGCCAGATTAAAAAATAACACCGTGTACATTACATTTTTTTAAAATAGATTTTGCATTTGAAAAGAGGATGAAAAACTAAATTTAGTGGCATATACTTTTAATTTTCGGCAAAAAATTTATGTGAACTACAAGAGCTCGAAGTAAAAAAAATAAAATGTGACTTAATTAATCAATACCACTATTTAATCTAAATTGGTAAAATGTTAACATTTCAATGCTTTTTTTATTATGACGACAAATAATTCATAACAAATATTCACTTTTAATTAATGAATAAATAATAAAGGGTCCACCAAAAATACATAACTTTAATCAACAAACTATCTTAAAAATTAAAAACAGAAAAATGTTTCTAAAAAATAACTTATCAAAACTATAGTAATTGTTCAAAATGGCCACAACCTTATTGAAGGCAAAGTCTTGCTCTTTTTGTTATTTGTCTGACTGACTTCCTAATCTCGTCAGGGTTATTCTTCATTTCTTAGAAGGCGTCTCGAATCCGGTCAAGAAGTTCTTCCCTACTATTCATTTCCTCGTTAAAAACTTCGGATTCCAGATATCCAAAAGTTTTTTTTAAATTTTTAAGACAGTTCGTTGATTAAAGTTATGTATTTTTTTGGACTCTTTATTATTTATTCATTAATTAAAGGTGAATATTTGTTATGAATTATTTGTCGCCATAATAAAATACAGTGGAACCCCGATAAGTCGGCCCCCGATAACCCGGAAGTCCGGCTAATCCGGACCGATTTTCATCAGATAAACATTTTGATTTTCAGTACATATTTTGTCTTTTGACAATGACACCCGTTCTGGCGTCGAAATGTTAATAAAATTATTTTTTCAATTTAATTGTGGCTTATTTCCCATCAAAATAGTTAATTATCAGATAAACATTTCAACGATAAAAATGTATGTATGTAATATAATATTTGAGAGATAATGTGTATTTGTGTAATTTGAACTATACGATAGTAAAAATGACTCATGGCACAAGCCGGCAGAAACAACAGGCACCTGTCTTTAGCATTCCTTTATTTTTTATTTCAAACTGTATTAGCATTGTTTAAGAAAAAATTATTTTTTAATCAATGGTTTTAGTTTTCACTGCTCTTAATACATAATAACAAAACATCGTTCCAATTGTGACTGTATGAATACAGTATTGTATTGTTCGCTTCCGTTTGCTTAGGTTTGTGTTTGCGTGTTTTTAGTAATTTAGATCTATACTGCCGTGCTAAGCCCAAAGGCGGTAACTGATTTTTTATCGAAAATGAGATTTTTGTATTTCTAGGTAGGTTTCATTATATTATAATGCTTCTAAAACTCCAAGAACTTTGTAAATATATTCTAAATACCTTGTTCTACCCTAGAAATACAACAATCTCATTTTCGATAAAAAATCAGTTACCGCCTTTGGGCTTAGCACGGCAGTATAGGTACTGTGCATATTTATATATATTTCATGTTATTTCAATTCTAACGGAGTTTATCTGTAAGTATACCGTATTTTATTAATTTTTACCATATTCTCCGACTAACCCGGATTTTCGATAACCCGGATCGGCCGCGGTCCCGATTAACCCGAGTTATCGAGGTTCCACTGTACACTGAGATATTAACATTTTACCAATTTAGATTAAATAATGGTATTGATTAAAATTAAGTCACATTTTCATTTTTTTACTTCGAGCTCTCGCAATTCACATAATTTCAGAATTAAAATTCAATATATTACCACAAAACGAGGATTGCCGAGGATTGTAAAATAGCATTGATACGTAGAAATAAAGCAAAAATAGAAAAAGACAAAAATAATACACAGGATACTACAGAAAAATATAAAATGGCAAGAAGAGAAGTAAAACAAATCTGCAGAAAAAAGAAAAGAGAACATCTTGACAAACAGTTGAAAACAATAGAAAAATCATACATAAACAAGGAAATAAGAAATTTCTACCAAGAAGTAAAAAAATCCCGAGGAACTGCAAAGAGTAAAACAAGTTATTGTAGAGGTAAAGACGGTGTGCTTTTAGGAGAAACAACAGAAAAATTGAACAGATGGGCGGAGTATTTTGAAGAACTATTAAATGCAAATAAACAAGCAGAACCCCAGGAAATAAAACAACATGAACAGGATAACACAGAACAACAACGTGAAGAAGAACCTACACTACAAGAAGTAAAAGAAGCAATATTGAAGTAAAAAAATAACAAAAGCGCAGGAGAAAGCGGAATTCCAGCAGAGATTTTTAAAGCAGGAGGAGAAAAGCTGCAAGAAAAAATTTTCCGACTAATATTAACAGTCTGGCAAAAAGAAGAAATGCCGCAACAATGGAACAATGCACTCATCTGTCCAATCTACAAAAAAAGTGATGAAACAAGTTGCGAAAATTATAGAGGAATATCGCTATTAGAAGTGGCCTATAAAATACTTGCAAAAATCATCCGAAATAGATTGCAAAAGGAGGTAAATAAGATCATTGGAGAATACCAAGGAGGTTTTAGACCAGGAAGATCAACTACAGATCAAATATGTTTATTAAAATTAATACAGAACAACAGCTACGAACAAAATTTGGGACTACACATGTTGTTCATTGACTTTAAACAGGCTTACGACTCAGTAGACCGAGATATGCTATATGAAGCCATGAGATCCTTGGGTATTTCAGGAAAGCTGGTTAAATTAGTGAGAATGACGCTCAACAATACAAAAAACAGGATAACACTGGAAGGAAATTTTTCAAAACAATTCACAGTGAATAAAGGACTAAAACAGGGCGACCCTCTATCTACAGACTTACTTAACTTGGTACTAGAGCACATAGTAAGAAGGATAAAAATTAGCACAAGCGGTACCATATTTAACAACAGACAGCAGTTTATAGCTTACGCTGATGATCTAGTCATCCTAACAAGAACAAAGGAACATCTCCAAAAAATATTCCAAAAGTTCGAAGCGGAAGCAAAAAGGTATGGATTAAGAATCAACTAAGGAAAAACACAATACATGGTAATGAAAGGATATATAAATAAAGAGGATAACTATATAAAAATGAAAGGAGAAGGAGATGAATATAAATTTAAGGAAGTAGCAGAATTCGAATACTTGGGAGTGACTGTAACCAGTACTGGAAGGGAAGAAAAAGAAATAGATAAAAGATTATTGAAGGGAAGTCGAGTTGTGGGTGCCTTAAACACGATATTAAAAGCAAAAAATGTATCAATAAACGCGAAAATCAGAATGTATGAAACGATAATACGGCCCACAGTGTTGTATGCAAGCGAAACGTGGGTAATGAATCAACAAGAGGAGAAGAAGATACAGATATGGGAAAGGAAGGTCCTGAGAAAAATTTTTGGAGGTATACAGATAGCGGAGAAAACCTGGAGGAGACGAACAAATGAAGAAGTAATGAGGATATATGGGAGACCAAAAATAACGACAAAAATACGAGCCCAAAGAGTTAGATGGCTGGGACATATTACTCGAATGCCAGAAACTAGAAACGTCAAACGAATATTGAATGACAGAGCATTGGGAAAAAGGAGACGAGGTCGCCCAAGGAAGAGAAGGTTAGAGGCTGCAGAGAGGAATTTGGAAGAAATCGGGGTGAAGGACTGGAGAAAGAGTGCAGAGGACCGAAAAGAATGGAGAAATATTATCCAGAATTTAGAAGCCGTAGGCCTATAAGGCCTGTTAGCGCTGTTATATATATATTACCACAAAAATCATTTTGCCGAAAATTCAAAGTACAGTGGAACCCCGATAAGTCGGCCACCAATAACCCGGAAGTCCGGCTAACCCGGACCGATTTTCATCAGACAAACATTTCAACAATAAAAATGTATGTAATATAATATTTAAGAGATAATGTGTATTTGTGTAATTTGATCTATACGATAGTAAAAATGACTTATGGCACACGGCGCCGGCTGTAGAGCGACGTTCATTCTCGGATTATCGTAAACAACAAACAGGCACCTGTTGTAGTATTCCTTTATGTATTTATTTCAAACTCCCTTAGCATTCTTTAAACAGGAATAAAAGACTATTTAAAAAATTATTTTTTATTAAACAGTGGTCTTAGTTTTCACTTTTCTATTGTGTGTAGTACAGTCTTGTATTGTTCGCTTCAGTTTGCTTAGGTTTGTGTTTTTGTGTTTTTAGTAATTTAGATGTGTAGGTATTGTGCATGCATTTCATGTTATTTCAATTATAACGGAGTTTATCTGTAAGTATACTGTATTTTATTAATTTTTACCATATTCTCCGGCTAACCCGGATTTTCGATAACTCGGATCGGTCGCGGTCTCAATTAATCCGAGTTATCGAGGTTCCACTGCATACCACTAAATTTAGTTTTTAATTCTCTTTTCAAATGCAGAATCCATTAAAAAAAATTAATGCACATGGTGTTTTTTTTGGGTCGGGACATTTTTCCAATATTTTTTAATCTGGTCCTGGATTTTTTATAATTGTAAATAAATTAAATGATGGGACACCTTAAAAAATATTCGGTGATAAATATAAAATAAATATACAGTATAGTTAACAAGTTGTGAGCTGTATTTGAATTTTTTTAGAAAAATCATTGCCGAAAATTCAAAGTATACCACTAATTTAGTTTTTCATCTTCTTTCTAAATCCAATATCTATTTTAAAAAAAATTAGTGTACAGGGTGTTGTTTTTGGGTCGGAACATTTTTCCAATATATTTTAATCCAGACCTGAATTTTTTACAATTATAAATAAATTAATTTATTGTACACCTTGAAGAATATTTGATATCATTTCATTATATCAAACAAACGAACAAACGAAAGAATATATAAAAATAGACTGGGGCAAACAAGAGACTCCATATGAAAATTGAACCTGGTCCTGTGTGATAAGAATATCAGCATAAAAACAATAAGAAGAATTTATATTATACCGTGACAAGAAGTATCCTCATTTATGGGTGTGAAAATTGGGCAATAAATAAGAAAACCAAAAACAAAATAAGAGCAACAGAGATGGAAATCCCAATGAGAAACTGCAGAGTAATAAAGATATGGAATAAAAATAAGATACAGATTAAATGGACAGTCGGATAATGGAACAAGTCATGGAGTTTAAATATCCAGGCATCACACTATCTAGCTACGGAAGGCTCGAAACAAAGTGGAAGATTAAGTGAATAAAGCAAACAGAGCCACAGGCTGCCTGAATGACACAATATGGAGAAATAAAAATATTGGAAAAGAAGTGAAAGGCAGAATTTATAAGAGTCATCAGACCAATAGTGACGTATGCATCTAGAAACACGACCTAATACAGAGAGGACAAAAAAAATCGATGGTAAGACACTATGGGTTAGAGCTAGATATGCAGATATACGGCAGAGATGCAAGGTGGACAACATTAATAACTGGGTGAAAAACAGAAGAGTAGAATGGAATGACCACATAAGCCGAATGACAACAAAAATAGAGTAATACGGACGGTGAGAGACGGTTCCCCAATAGGAAGACGATCAGTGGGGAGACCACGAAAACGATGGAATGACAACTTACTGGAGGTACATTAAACAGACAGTCATGTCTACACAAAAAGATGAAGAAGAAGAAGAAGAGACTTCCAACCTAATGGTCTCATTTATCTCTATTGCAATCGTCACCCATTTTTAGATAGTAGCACGCAATCTAGATATTATATGTCTATAGTTCTGACTAACTCACATTCATTTGTCATACAAAAAAGAAACAAGCCAACAAATAAAATATTTTATAAAATATTTTATTTGAAGTCCCTTAAAGAGATACATCACACAATGTTTTTGATCTAAAAAGATCATCATCAGTGTTTTTACAGGTTAATGACATGCTTGAACCACCAAGATATGTGGGTGAAAACCCTTTAAACCCAATACAATTTTAAAATGTGTACATTATGTTAAAATGAAAGAGATTTTTAAAATATTACTGGACATACCATCAGGCACCACAGGACTCACCACGACATATGGCCTGCTTTGTCTGGAGGATGGATCCTCACATTATGGAGAGAGAGAGAGAGACAGAAAATTTATTGTTTTTAAAAATGAGTTTACATTTATAAAACACAACGTGGTATAGTACAAACACAGTACAAGATACATTAAAATACTAACTATAAAATAACATTACTATATTATTTTCTCTTGGATTTACTTGACTAAAAAAGAGTCTGGTCTATCTTCTCCAGTTGACAGACCTCTATTGTGATGCTCACAATCTAAAAATCTTCTTCCTAACCTAAAGTTAAATCGTTCAATGCCAATTTTTTTTTGCCAAAAAGCAGGATTGTAAATTTCTTCCCTTAAGTCAGGTAGTACACCTATCATGAAACATTGATTATCCCTTCTTTTCTGGTCAGTTGGTAACAATTTTACTTGTATATCCTAGCAGTTTGCCTTAGTTATTATGAAACTCTTGATGTGGTCCGCATTTACACTATCCTCAACTTTTGAGATGAATAACCACAATTTTTTTGTCTGGTTTTTCTGATTTTCCATGGAAATCCTTATCACCAATTCCAGTTCCCATTATTTTCCTGCGTCTTTTTGTCACAATCTGATATCCTTCATCGTTCGTTTTATTCTCTGAACTTCCCATTGTGATATGATTAAGATTCATTTTTGTGCTTTCCTCATTTTCGACAGTTAAATTTGTAATGTAGTCACATGTCTGTTTGGTTTGAATATCCATTAATTGTGCATTTAATTCGTTTGTAGTAATTTTTGAATTGCCCTGTATATTAGAATTCCTTTCAACATGTTTGGTGTTTTTATCATTAAAATTTTTATTTGAGTCAGTTTCATTGTTTGTTTTGTATTTAGAATTCCTTGACTGGACACTGGCCGTCTTATCTTCATTACCTTGAGTTTTTATTAAACCCTCATTAGCAGTTGTGTTGGGTTTTTGTGAGATTTTGGTTCTGGTTATTTCTGATTTCAATCAATTTAATTTTTCTAGCAAATGTTCATTATTTTATTTTAATAGATTATTGTTATCTAATAATAAATTGTACTTATCATCTTTTTCAGCTAACAGCCTTTTTAACCACTGATTTTCTATCGCTATGGTACTATATGATTCGAAGGGTTGTCCATCACTATTTTGGCAACAGATTACACACGAATCCCCTATCTTGAAGAATTTCACTTTGTTTTTCACAGCACATGAGATGTGATAACTATTTCCACATACTATACAAACGAGTGTTTTATTACGCTTCGTTTGACAACATTTAAATGTATTCTCTTCAAAATCTACCTCTTTTACTATAGAGAGAGGTGATGGCGCATTTTTACTTTCCGCCATCTTGGATAGGACTTTGCAACAACTCAGTTGCTAGTTACTGTCCGTAATGTGAAGATCCATCCTCCAGACAAAGTTGAGTTGTTGCAAAGTTGCTAGTTACTGCCCATAATGTGAGGATCCATCCTCCAGACAAAGCAGACAATGTGAAGGAATAATAATTAACGGAACATCTATTAACTACATAAGATATGCAGATGACACTGTGATTATAACAAGCTCTGCTGAACAACTCCAATTATTACTAAAAAACAAAGTTTCTGTGAAAAATATGGACTAAAAGTGAATATAAAAAATGCCAAATACATTATAATAACCATGACAAAACAAACATACATAATATGTGGAAAATGTACCAATAAAAAGGTTTGTTAACAAATAAAAATATCTATTAGGAACCTGGATTTCAGACAATAATGATAAAAACCACAGACAGAAATAAGGGCCAGAATAGAAATAGCACGAAATATGTTTGTGAAAATGGAACACAATAATTCTCTGCAACAAAGACCTTAGATTAGAACTGAGAGTAAAAGCTCTAAGAAGCTACATGTTTCAATACAGGGAAAGATAAGATTAGGAAGGAGTATAGGAAGAAGAAGAGTCTGATGGTTGAAGAATTTAAGGAACTGGTTTAAGCAGTTATATGGAACTCTTTAGAGCAGCGGTAGATAGCGTAAAGATAGTGATTAGTGGAGTCACTGAAGGTGGATATGAGCTATTACCTCCGATTTCGTTGAACCTCCATCGATTTGCATGAAAATTGGTGAGTGGTTAGAGGATGTCTCAAGGAACAAAGGTGACATGGTGCCAATTTGCGCTTTTAACCTGGGGGGTGGATGCCACCCCTTCTAAGGGGTGAAAATTATTTTCTTAAAAATAACCCCATACTTCGATAGAGGGACAAATTCTAAGCAAAATTTGTTAGATAAAGTTATTAAAATAAATTAAAACTTTTTGAGTTATTAAAGATTTTAATTTTTCGTAAGAAAAATGCATGTTTTTAATCGATTTTGGATAAATAAGTCAAAAACTATAAGTTTTAACAAAAAAAATATTATTACCAAAATTGAAGTTAATAAAAAATTAAATAAACTCCTTGCTAGAAAAACCTTTTAGTGTTAACTAAAAGTGAGTTATAGGTGATTGAATGTATATTTTCTTCAGCGAGTACCCAAATCTAAGTATTCAAGCTTAAATAACGGGAAAATGATACATTTTATAACATAAACACATTAAACATTTGTCAAAGTATTTAAAAAATCTATCAAATGAGCTCACGAACAAGTTGATAGCATTAAAATTTATGCTCCAAAAATTTTTCCAAAATTTATCTTTTAAAAATTTTTCCAAAAAATGTTATTGGGTTTTTTTTTTAAATAGCTCCATTACTTTTTACGATATCAGATTCACCTGAAAACCATTTAAAAGTTAATTCCAAGGGCTATTAAACCGCGTTGACCTAACCTTAAGACCCCTTTATTTTTTAAAAAATAAAAGGCTAAATGGCCTCAGTTACTTGGTTATCGCAGCAAAATTTAAACTTTAAACATTTCTATCTCGGTTTTTTTCTACCCTACAGAAATAGTAAAACTGGCAGAACATCCAATACAGAAAAAACTAAAATTTAGTCATGTATCATTTTTTACGTATATTGAGTATTTTTGGAGTTATTATCAATAGAAAATGAAAATTACGATAATTTTAAAAATTCTGATTTTTTTAAATTATACCTTTATTCAAAAATATGCCTTCTAAACTGAATAAATAACTGAGTAATAACTGGTTAAATAACTTTATATAACAAATTTTGCTTATAATTTGTAGCTCTATCAATTAGTGGTATTATTTTTAACAAAATAATTTTCACCCACGGGAAATGGTGGCATTCACCCCCAGGGTAAAAGAGCAAGTTGGCATCATGCCACCTTTCTTCCTTGAGGTATCCTCTAACTACTCAGTAATTTTCATGAAAATCGATGAAGGTTCAACGAAATCGGAGGTGCAAACCTTCAGTTACTGCACTAAATGATGATATCCAAGTTCCGATTGGGAGACACTCTTAAAAAAGAGGAAGAACAATGATCCTCATAAAAACAAAGCTACTTTTGTAATGTTGATAATAATTGCATTATGCAAATAATTAGGCTAAGTATACTTTTACTTTAACACCTTGGCTGCGTTACAGGATAAATAGACCTCATACTAGACTAAAGGTTGGTTGCATCAGCTGTTTCACAACGCATGGTGGCAAATGGGGTATACAGGACATATATGCCTCATAACGCAGCCAACGTAAGTTTATAAATTTTAAACGCCGCCAAGGTGTTAAAAGAATTTTTTGCCAAATTATTTTGTTTTATACATACCACATTGACTCTGCTTTTCTTCAATTATGTCTTCCTCTTCCTTAATATTTGGTTCAGACTTCAAATTTTTACAGTTGACCAAATCGCCATCATCTTCAATTTGTTCATGTTTTACATCTTCAACTGATACTGCCGTATTCATTTGGATGAACCAATCCTTGGAATCGTCATTAGTTGTATCATCCTCAGGTAGAAGCATTTCTTGTTTGAATTCATTTTTTATGGTAACTGGAAATTCTGTATTGTTCACACCATTGTTCTCAAATTCGGTTTCGCATTTTATATTAGATACTTCGTTATTTGTGTAATTGTCTTCTTGTTTCTCCATACTGTTATTCTGAAATCAAAAGAAATTTAGATTTCACTATCAAAAAACGGACACCAAATTCACAAGACTATGTGCATTCAATCATTACCTATGTGACCCTTAGTTCTTAGTGCTCTTTCTTGCTATAGTTAAGTTGCTGTCTTGGTCTTAGGCATCAAGTAAATAGTAAAAAGTAAATAAAAAGAGTCTTTTTTACTTCTCTCCGTTCTGTTTTCTGCTGTTGTTTTGTTTTGTTTGCGGGTTCACGCCAATGAACTGTCAACTCGGTGTTGACAGTTCATTGGTTCACGCCCATTCCAACATGCTGTCAAGATTATGTCAATATGGCGGCCGGGGCGGAAACATAAAATGGTATTACTCTATGGGTATTCTATCACATTCTATCAGTTCTTATGTATGTGTTTTAGATAATTTTAGTTTCATTTATTTGTAATTTTGTTTTGTACAAGGATTAATTTAACATTTTTACTAGAATAATCGATAATATGCTTCATTTCTGTTAAGTGTGGGCTTTTCATTCACAGTCATTTGTTTTCGAGCTTCTGTCATGTGTCACATATTATGTCTACGTCATACGTTATTGATATAACCATGATACTATAAGATAAAGAGATAGTATTTTCCCGTAGCGCAAATACGTCCGAGTTCGCGCATTGATGACGTAACTGGAGACAGGAAGTTGAATTTGAATTCTTGTTACAGTTAAATGGGATTTGTATGCATTATGTGATGAAATTATTCAATTAGCAAAATAACATTAAACTTCAATGTAATCGAAAAAAATTTAGTGTCGAGATTCCAGTCAAAATAACTGTTAAAGATAAAATATAAAATACAACCGCGAACAATTCAAAGTAATCGGACATTACGAATGAATACGAACCATTACGAACTTGCCGGTCTCCAGTTACGTCACGACTTCCGGATGTGCAATATATTATCTTGTTATTTATAGTATCATGGATATAACCAAATACTATTGACTGTGAAGGCCGCGTCTCACCATCAAATAATTTGATCAAACAGTTTGAGCAAAGTGACGTCACAATTGCAGTTTTTTTGAAATTCTAAAAATCTGCTCTCACTATACGCTGTGAGCTTCGCTGGTGTCGCTCCTAGCGGTTACTAATTCAACTTTCACCGGTAATTTTTAAATTTATTATTTAATTGTTATCGTTTAATATTTACAACGCTAAAAAGTAATTAAATTGTTAGATTTTTTTAAGATTTTGCTAATCATTTTGACGTTCTATTAATGAAATATTAAATTCTTACTTCGGATACTTTCACAATTATCATGTAGATGGCGCCAAGATTAATTTATAAGTACATATTACAGAACATTAAAAAACGCAAATTCAGTATTTAAAACGTAAGTATATTTAAGGTAAAAATATATACCACAGCTTTGATCAACTAATATTTTTTATAATTAATGTTTTTAATTTTAATTTTAAATTAATCACTTTGACATTTATGTCAAATTTCCGGTAAACGTTTACAGACTTGTCACTAGTGGCGCTCACGAATTTATAAATATCCCCTCTACGTACGACCTCACAGCGGATAGGCCGCGTCCCACCATCAAATAATTTGATCAAACTGGTTTGAGCAAACTGAAAGTGACAGTTAGTGACGTCACATCCTGAGTGTTCATTGTGGATAATAATGAAAAATTTTAATTTTAAATAAAGTACAAACAAGACAACTCAATACAAAAAATTTGATCAAACTAGACTGATAGTTAGAGCACAGATTTTTAGAATTTCAAAAAAACTGCAATTGTGACGTCACTTTGACGTACTTCCGGAGTTTGCTCAAACTGTTTGATCAAATTATTTGATGGTGAGACGCGGCCTTATCAGTCTAGTTTGATCGAATTTTTTGTATTGAGTTGTCTAACTTGTTTGTACTTTATTTAAAATTAAAATTTTTCATTATTATCCACAATGAACACTCAGGATGTGACGTCACTAAAGACCGCGTCTCACCATCAAATAATTTGATCAAACAGTTTGAGCAAACTGCGGAAGTACGTCAAAGTGACGTCACAATTGCAGTTTTTTTGAAATTCTAAAAATCTGTGCTCTCACTATCAGTCTAGTTTGATCAAATTTTTTGTATTGTGTTGTCTAAAGACCGCGTCCCACCATCAAATAATTTGATCAAACTGGTTTGAGCAAACTGAAAGTGACAGTTAGTGACGTCACATCCTGAGTTTTCATTGTGGATAATAATGAAAAATTTTAATTTTAAATAAAGTACAAACAAGTTAGACAACTCAAAACAAAAAATTTGATCAAACTAGACTGATGGTGAGAGCACAGATTTTTAGAATTTCAAAAAAACTGCAATTGTGACGTCACTTTGACGTACTTCCTCAAGTACGTAAAGTTTGCTCAAACTGTTTGATCAAATTATTTGATGGTGAGACGCGGCCTTAACTTGTTTGTACTTTATTTAAAATTAAAATTTTTCAGTATTATCCACAATGAATACTCAGGATGTGACGTCACTAATTGTCACTTTCTGTCACTAACTGTCAAGTTTGATCAAATTATCTGATCAAACAGTTTGAGCAAACTTGACGTACTTGAGGAAGTACGTCAAAGTGACGCCACAATTGCAGTTTTTTTGAAATTCTAAAAATCTGTGCTCTCACTATCAGTCTAGTTTGATCAAATTTTTTGTATTGAGTTGTCTAACTTGTTTGTACTTTATTTAAAATTAAAATTTTTCATTATTATCCACAATGAACACTCAGGATGTGACGTCACTAACTGTCACTTTCAGTTTGCTCAAACCAGTTTGATCAAATTATTTGATGGTGAGACGCGGCCTTAGTTTGCTCAAACCAGTGTGATCAAATTATTTCATGGTGGGACGTGGCCTTTTATTAAATATAATATTTAATAAATACCTGAGTATTATTATTACAAAGGCCGCGTCTCACCATCAAATAATTTGATAAAACAGTTTGAGCAAACTCCGGAAGTACGTCAAAGTGACGTAACAATTGAAGTTTTTTTGAAATTCTAAAAATCTATGCTCTCACATCAGTCTAGTTTGATCAAATTTTTTGTATTGAGTTGTCTAACTTGTTTGTACTTTATTTAAAATTAAAATTTTTCATTATTATCCACAATGAACACTCAGGATGTGACGTCACTAAAGACCGCGTCCCACCATCAAATAATTTGAGCAAACTGGTTTGAGCAAACTGAAAGTGACAGTTAGTGACGTCACATCCTGAGTGTTCATTGCGGATAATAATGAAAAATTTTAATTTTAAATAAAGTACAAACAAGTTAGACAACTCAATACAAAAAATTTGATCAAACTAGACTGATAGTGAGAGCACAGATTTTTAGAATTTCAAAAAACTGCAATTGTGACGTCACTTTGACGTACTTCCTCAAGTACGTCAAGTTTGCTCAAACTGTTTGATCAAATTATTTGATGGTGAGACGCGGCCTTAACTGTCACTTTCAGTTTGCTCAAACCAGTTTGATCAAATTATTTGATGGTGGGACGCGGCCTTAACTCCCACAGAAATCTGGAAGCAAGCGAGGCACGTTGCCACTAGCGCCACTGTCAGCTTGCGGTGAAACTACGTTTTGACAACGTAAAATTTGACGTAAACATTCAAATTAATTTTATTAATTTTTGAATAACGAACTAATTTTGCTAAATTAAATTAAAATAAAAATAGTTCAAACACTTATACAAAAACAATAATAAAGTAATTTTATAAATGTAAGGTTAGATTGCTCTGGTTATCATCGCAAGACCGCTAGATGGAGCTATTTTTTGCTTCCTCAAATGTAATGGGAAATGTCAAGAGTTCAAGAGTTGTATGTATTACAGTCTATATTATTTGATATAACCAATTAAACAAACCAAAGACGTATGACGTAGATATATTAATATTGTGTGACACATGACAGAAGCTCGAAACAAATGACAATCGATGAAAAGCTCTATGCGAAGTAATCCTGATAAAGTTCAGTTTTATCGGTTACCTTCAGTGCTTTATTTTAAGTCGTGTTCTCACTATCAACTAATTTGATCAAACAGTTTAAGCAAACTCCAGAAGTACGTCAAAGTGACGTCACAATTGCAGTTTGATGAAATGCTAAAAATCCGTGTTCTCACTATCAGTCTATTGTTTGTTTTTTAACCAAGAGGAGTGATTCAAATTTACCGCGCCGTAATGCTTGTTTCTAATTGGTTCAACCGCAGGCAAGTTTACTCAACTGTTATTAAATTTTGACACTAATGACATTTATGAAATTTTGGCACTTCTGTCATTTTATAGGTTAATTTAAGGTTTGTTCCAACACGACCAAGAACCGTCAGATTATCGTTTCGTTACTAGATAATTAAAGGCCGCGTCTCACCATCAAATAATTTGATCAAACAGTTTGAGCAAACTCCGGAAGTACGTCAAAGTGACGTCACAATTGCAGTTTTTTTGAAATTCTAAAAATACTATCAGTCTAGTTTGATCAAATTTTTTGTATTGAGTTGTCTAACTTGTTTGTACTTTATTTAAAATTAAAATTTTTCATTATTATCCACAATGAACACTCAGGATGTGACGTCACTAACTGTCACTTTAGTTTGCTCAAACCAGTTTGATCAAATTATTTGATGGTGGGACGCGGCCTTTAAGGCCGCTTGCTTCCAGATTTCCGTGGGAGTTAGATGTATTAAGGCCGCGTCCCACCATGAAATAATTTGATCAAACTGGTTTGAGCAAACTGAAAGTGGCAGTTAGTGACGTCACATCCTGAAGGCCCCGTCTCACCATCAAATAATTGACAGTTATTTGATCAAACTTGACAGTCAAACTTGACTAGTGACATAAACTATACATACTAACTGTCACTTTGTGTCACTAAGGCCCGTATTCATAGTCGGTACTCAAGTCTGAGTCGATGCTTAAGGTCGACCTTGAACAAATTCTTATACAAATTTGTATACAAATATTTTCAAGGTCGACCTTAAGCATCGACTCATACTTGAGTACCGACTATGAATACGGGGCTAACTGTCAAGTTTGATCAAATAACTGTCAATTATTTGATGGTGAGACGGGGCCTTGAGATTGTGGATAATAATGAAAATTTTTAATTTTAAATAAAGTACAAACAAGTTAGACAACTCAATACAAAAAATTTGATCAAACTAGACTGATAGTGAGAGCACAGATTTTTAGAATAAAAAAAAACTGCAATTGTGACGTCACTTTGACGTACTTCCGGAGTTTGCTCAAAGTGTTTGATCAAATTATTTGATGGTGAGACGCGGCCTTAACGTTCCATGGGTTCCATGGGAACGAATTAATACGTTCTATGGTATTGCGCAGGACAGTGATCGTTCTTGGACGGTTTCTGGGTCGTGTTGGAACAAACCGCTTAAGTATATCGGCGATTTTTTGTGTTTTCTGCATTATTCCTTTAATTTTTAGATTTTTACGCTCGGTTTCATAATCAGTTAAAGTGGACTTTAAATTTTAAGTTGGTACCTTTATCAATGCAATTCATATGGGTAAATGTCAACTTTAAAGTGAACTTTAGTTAATGTTCACTTTAAGGCCCAGTCTTTTCACCTCCGAATAAAAGTTATTCGGAGGTTTATTTGACAGATTTACATGTAATCTGCCGGATAAACTTCCCAATTGTCAGGGTAACTAGTCAGTCTAGTTATAGTTCTGTGTTCTATGTACTCCTGTCATGTCCTATGGGTTGACGGAGGAATGTCACTTTAGGCAGATATGGTATAAGATGTAAGTTTAATTTTCACTTGACCTGTGCTTGGTGGTGTGAACAGCGCTTGGCTCCGCGTTCTACGAATACGAGGTCTTTCCTAAGTACTAACGTACCTAACCTACCCCAAATTGTTTTTGTCTGGGTAAGTTGAGCATTAGCTTAATCATTTGAATACTTCTTTCTTTTTTATAGGCTTAATTTGATATATTTTGTTATTTTTCTTTTTTATATATTGTTTATTACAAAACTTGCACTGACTGGCTTTTTGTATTATGAGTAACGAACAGGGGGGTACGTCCCCCCTCAAACCCGTCGAGAACATAATTTTAGATTCCGCATCAAATAGTAATAACGATATTTCAAATAGTAATAACGATATTTCTAACTCCCATAGCCTATCTCAGAACGATAAAACCCATCAGGAACAAAAAATTATCAACCTCTACTCCGAAAAAGATAATGGGCCCTTTTTTGTGTATTTAGAATCAACAAACATAGATACGAAAGTAGGTTCGTTTAATGGGATTAAAATTGCTAGAGATATTTTCAATTTAAAATTAAAAGATATTCGAAAAATACATAGTAAAGGCCTTAATCGAATTGCAATTGAATTTATTAATTTTGAATCAGCTAATCAATTTCTAAATAATAAAACTTTGTTAGACAAGGGTTATAAAATTTATATTCCCTTTAATTTTGTTACTTGTAAGGGTATAGTTAGACAAATTGATCTAGAGATTGGTGACAAAGAATTGTTGGATTGTTGCAGTACAGGCTCTGACATCGAAATACTAAATGTTAGAAGACTCAATAGGAAGGTATTCAAGAATGACGTAATCACGTACGAACCAACAAGCACAGTACTCTTTACTTTTAAAGGTGTAATAATGCCTAAAATAGTAAACTTTTATGGCATGCCGAAACTAGTTAACGTTTACGTAGCACCAGTTACTCAGTGTTTCAATTGTTTAAGGTTTGGGCACACTAAAACAATCTGTAAGAGTAAAGATCGTTGCATTAACTGTGGTGAACTTGCCCATACTGAAGCATGTGAAGTCAGATGCTTCTTCTGCAAGGGACCCCACAAAGCCACTGATAAGAACTGCCCCGAATTCCTGAGGCAAAAAAACATTAAAGAATTAATGGCATACGAAAATATGACTTTCTATGATGCCAACGAAGCAGTCACAAAAACATATGTAGAAAAAGATAAGTTTATTATGTATGCCAGTGACTTCCCAGTTCTTAGGAATAGGAAGTCCAATAATATCCCAAACAATAATGTTAGCATCAACGACTCTGTCACGCCCTCCCAAAGAAGAACTCATAACTTCAAATCCTCCACTACCAAACGCTCATTTCAACAGGTGGTCTCTAACTCAAACAACAAAAGACGAGTCATTCAAAAAGGGTACGACAAGAAAGCTCATGAAGAAAACCTCTTTTTCCCTAATTCACGCCCCGAAAAATCAACATACTCTCCCTCCCAACAACAAGCCTCAACATCATATAACACAAACACAGAAAAACCCTCATCAAACTCTCTACAAAACTTAGCCTGGCATCCCAGTGCATTGCAACATATTCAACATTCTGACTCAGATACTTTATATAATACCAGAAACGCTTGTCTACATTTTCTCAATAATGCGACATTCGATAATTTAAATATTCTCAAAAATATATTATCCCAGACAAACTTGGACTATATGGACCAAGATTCAATCTCAGACTTTGACTCTTTATAACTTCCTATACACCACAATGTCTCACAACCCAAAACTAAAAATAATACAATGGAATATCAGAAGTGTTAATGCAAATAGGGATAACCTGATTAGTCTAATATCCGAAATGGATCCAGATATCATTTTCATCAATGAAACATGGCTTAAGCATGATGCCAGATTTTCTTTAAACTTTTATAACATCATCCGACAAGACAGGGATGATTCATTTGGTGGGGTGGCAACATGCATTAAGAAATCCATAAGGTTTTCGACAATCAAAAAATTCAATTCAGCTCTAGTTCAATACATAATAATTAGTATCAGTAACCTATACCTTATAAATATATATTCTAGTTCAAATATGGCAATCACTGCCACTTTACTAAACGAAATGGTAGAAGGTATACCCTTAAATAATCTAATCATTATGGGGGATTTGAACTCACACCATCCCGCTTGGGATAAAGGGGTATGCAATAAAGGTGGTAAAGTTATTTTTGATTTTTCCTTTGATAATGACCTTACAGTGTTAAATGATGGCTCAGCAACGTTATTTCAAGACTCTAATACGAACATCAGTGCAATAGATCTTGCAATTGTGAGCAACAGTATGTGTTTGTCGTCTGAGTGGGGTGTTATCCAAGACTGCGGTAACAGTAACCACTTTCCCACATACATTAAATTAAATATAGAGGACCTTAATGGAATAGAAAGACACCTACTTAAACCATACAAAACAAGAAACACTAAAAAAGCTGACTGGAATACCTATTACCAGAACATATTATTAAACAAGCAAAACTTGTCAGAAATCAAAGACTATAAGGATTTCCTTACAGTCATAAACACAGCGGCAGATGAAGCAATCCCTTTCAAAAATTGTGGGGTACAGGGTAGACCCAGGAATCCATGGTGGGACGAAGAGTGTTCCTTATGGATCAAAACACGAAAAGAAGCAATCTCCAATTTTAATAATTCCCCCTCTATAGAAAATTTCATCGAAACAAAACGCATCATCGCTATGACTAGGAGGAACTTAAAAGCAAAAAAGAAATACAAATTTAAAAACTTTTGTGAATCCTTAAACAGAGGATCCAATATCACTTACGTTTGGAATAAAATTAAAAAATTTTCCAATTATCACAATAATAAAGTTGTTCATAATCCGCCAGATAATATTAAATTAGAAATATTAGGTAAAATGTCTTCAATAAACATTGATCCCAATTTTAATATGTCATATGATAACCAAGAAGTTGCTCCCTTTTCAATCCATGAGTATAATTTGGCGTTAAATAATAAAAAAGATTCTGCGCCAGGTATCGATGACATATCTTACTTGATGTTAAGAAACCTCCCACTGGCAGCCAAAAACACACTGTTAAGAATTTACAACCTTTGTTTGAGTGGGGGTCCTGTTCCTGTGGAATGGAAAAAATTTAATGTAATTAACATCTTAAAGCCTCAAAAAAACCCTACTTTGTCTGAGAGTTTCAGACCAATAGTCCTATCATCCTGTGTACTTAAAACTCTCGAAATCATAATTAAAAATCGTCTGGATTGGTTTATGGAACACAATTCACTATTTAAAATTAATCAATCAGGTTTCAGGAAAGGTAGAGGGACATATGATAATTTAGCTCTTTTACACTCTACGATTTTAGAAGCATTTGAATCTTCCCAAACGGTATTAGCCATTTTTCTAGATATTAAATCAGCCTACGACAATGTTGAAATATACAACCTTTATAATAAACTTAAAAATTTAAACCTCCCCTTGGCTTTAATCAACCTTATCCTTAAAATCCTACAAAATAGACTTTTATATTCAAGAGCTGATGACGGCAATTTCTTGGGACCATACCAAACTTCTAAGGGGCTACCTCAAGGCTCTCCCTTAAGCACCATTCTTTTTAACATATACATTCATGACCTTTTCTATTTATTCTCTAACGAAGTGAAAATATGTGGGTATGCAGATGATTTAGTGTTGTATATTAGCGGTAAAGACATTCATAGTATGACAAATAAGATCATCCCAGAAATTACAAACACTCAAAACTGGCTAGAAGCTCATGGGTTGTCTATTTCAATTGATAAATGTGAAGCTGTGTGGTTCACAAGAGGTCAACGCAAAACAAACCCCCCTATAATCACTCTTAATAATAACAATAACATTCCCTTCAAAAATCAGGTTAAATTCTTGGGCATCACTTTTCATAAAAACTTGAAATGGGACCCTCACATAGACAAAATTGTACTTAAAGCAAAGAAAAATATCAACATATTGAGAGCATTGTGTGGAGTTTGGTGGGGTGCAGACCCCAAGATTCTAATTATGGTCTTTAATGCTTTGATTAGGTCTCATATGGATTATGGTTCCTTTCTGTTCAGCCCAATTACACAGAAATGTAGCAATAACCTAAATAAAGTATTTTTCGAAGGGCTCAGAGTATGCCTGGGATGCATGAAATCCACTCCGCGCTTAGCAATCTTAGCTGAATCTGCTCAGATTGACCTGGAACATAGAAGTCTAATACTAGCGTCTAAATTCATATCTAAAATTATCAAAATTAACAATCACCCAGTAATAAAGACGCTTCTTAACATACGTAGAAAAATCATAAATAAACCCATTTTCCACAAGGCAAACCTTGTACCTCTTCTTGTAATGGCCCTTGAACATTTTTTCCCTTATCAAAACAAAATACACAAACATCCAAACTTTCCTTGTTATGACTTGGACTTCAACACATTAATCAATCCAATACAAACGTTAAACTGTAATCTTAAGAAAAATGAATCATCAATCAAACAAAAATTTTCAATATTCACCCAAAAGTACAATAGGGATTTCTCCTTTGTATATACTGACGCCTCCAAAAGTAATGGGAGAATAGGTTTTGGAGTCAACATTCCCAACATTAACTTCAAGTTTTCTTCTAGGCTTCCTGGTGAGTTATCTATAACAAAAGCCGAAAATGTGGCAATTTACCAAGCAATTAAAATCATAATATCTAAAGACATCAAGAAGGCTATTATCTTCTCAGATTCTCTAAATGCTATATCTAAAATTAAAAACCCTAAAATATCAGCCACTGATGACTCAATCTCCCTCAAAACAAAAAATCTCATCTTATCAGCATATAAGAAAGGTTTTGACATTTTAATCTCATGGATTCCAGGACATTCTGACATTCCTGGTAATGTAGAAGCTGATTTACTAGCCAAAATAGGGACAGGCTTAAATATTCCGTTGGCTATGTTATTAGACTCCCAAGATATTCTAAACTCCATAAAGGAAAAAATTATTACTAAATTTAAAATCAATTGGGAAGCCATGCTGCGGAGGAAAAACTACCAGTATATGAGAATGCAAACCTCTTTTTCCTTTAAGGCATGGTTCTCAACCCTAACATTTAAAAACAGAAGACATCACCACAATAATAAGAATGAGAACAGGTCATTGCTTAACTAAACAACATCTTTTTAAAATCAAAATAATAGACAGTCCAGCATGTGAATGCGGAGTAGTGGAGGATTTAAACCATATTTTCTTTGAATGCCCCATTAATGTTATTCCCAACATGGATTTATACACAATCTTTATTTCAATGAAATTCAAAACACCAATCTCAATAGATACAATCTTAATATCCCCTAACGAAAGGTCGGTCAGTGCAATCTTACAGTTTCTTGACTATAATAAAATTAATTTGTAATTCATGATGCTCAACTTTATTTTAATATGTTTAATATTTTTGCCTTTCAGTTTCTCCTCTGTGGCGTTCCTATTACCATTTGTTTACAATCTGTGTTTGTGTTTCCTATTTGTATATAACACCTTAACCTCAAATTTTTAAAAGTCAGGAAAAAATGCTACCATCTCACGCAAATGTCAGCGGCCCTGATATGGTTTAGAACCAGATTACATCACGGTCGCCAACAAATAGTGCTGGCGAATCGCCTCGTAGCGAAGCCATAAAAAAAGAGAAGAAGAGAAGAAGAATTTAATTTTGTACTTAATTAAAAATAAATGTCTGGAAGTAATCCAAATACATTATTAAATCCTAAACCGAGCCAGCAAATATACATGGCGCATTCAGTAGTTGGTACAATTAAATTCTTATACTGAATGAAATGGATGAGATATAAATACAATTAAAAAATGTCAAAAGATGCATCGTCCATAACCTAAAAATTCCAAGACACGTCTTGTAGAAACAAATGGTTTTATAATAAATTACAAATTACAGAAGAAAATGGGTGACAATAGAGGCATTACACAGTTGTGTACTACCGGAAATTTAGCAGAAAACTGGAAAACGTGGAGAGCGAGATTTGAAAATTACTGCTTCGGAAATAAATAAGAAAAGCGAAGAGACACAGTGTGCCCAGCTGCTTCATTATATAGGTGAGGAAGGCTTTAAAATATACACCACATTTGCGTTTGCAGGGGACGAAAAAATAAGCTAAAATGTTTATTGGAAAAGTTTGAAGTACACTTCCAGGGAAAAGAAAATATTGCATTGCATATGAAAGGTATAAATTCTTTACTTACAAACAAGACCCAGGACAACCAACCAATAATTTCATAACCGAGTTGAAGAAAAGGGCAGGTAAATGCAAATTGGAAAAGCTTCAAGATAGTCTTATTGTAACAATGATTATATGTGACATTAAGAACAATGAAATACGAGAAAGACTATTACAAGAAGATGGTCTTACATTGGAGAAAGCAATCGAACTTTGCCAGGTAATAGAGTCATCTAGAGCCAGAAGTGAAATGATGAGAGTAGGAGCCTTGAGTAATGTAATAGAAGTGGAAGCAGTCAACAAATCAGGTAATCATTACCAAGGTGGTGAGAAGGAGAAGCATCAGGAGGTGAGTCAGAATATACAAAATTGTAATAAATGTGGTCAAAGGTCGCATCGGATAAATAATTGTCCAGCCTTTGGTAAGGTTTGTAATTTTTGTAAATTACCAAATCATTTTGCAACAGTAACAATGTAGAAATTGAAATAGATCATAGTATAAATAATTAAACCGATACAAGCTCTGAAGATAACAGTTTAGTTTATGAAACTGGTACAAGTCATTTGGTTAATTCCTATGGAAGGAAAATTAAATGTCCTCAGAGGTTGGATCTGTAATTGTAAATTCTGTTTTAGCTTTATTAAGGAAAGGGGATGTCAGGGTAACTAGTCAGTCTAGTTATAGTTCTGTGTTCTATGTATTCCTGTCATGTCCTATGGGTTGACGGAGGAATGTCACTTTAGGCAGATATGGTATAAGATGTAAGTTTAATTGTACTTTAACCTTCCGATGACCAACCTTTTTTTATTAGACGGATGACCAAGGGGGGGATTTTTGATCCCAGGTCAAAAATGTCAAAAATGACAATTAACAAAAAAATTAAGTTTTTTTTAATTTTTTTTTATACTTTTTATTTTTATGGCATGGACTTTATGTCATTCAGCCAGTCACAACATAAGTATTAGTGTCATGTGTAGTGTGTATGTTGAGTAAGTATCTTGTTACTTTGCAAAGTCGACGTGATTAGCGTAAAACTACTTGGAATTACACATAATAGACGGTATTTTACTAAACATCAACTTCAGAATATATTTTTTATTCGTAAAGTATAGGCAATTTTTTTTATTTCAAAATATGAGGATATCTAGAATGATATTAAAGTAAAATAAAAAAATAATGAGTTAAAAATTGAAAATACTTTTGAATTTATTAAAGAAAAACATACGCTGGGGTCACAATTTCCCCCGCTTGGTCATCCGAAGGTTAATTAAAAATAAATGTCTGGAAGTAATCCAAATACATTACTAATCCTAAACCGAACCAGCAAATATACACCAATAAATAGTTATTCGGAGGTGAAAAGACCGGGCCTAAGTTGATTATGAAACTATGGGCGTTAGTCTACTTTTATATAAAAACAGTTGTTTTTAGAACTCTATAGCGATGTGTTAAGTATAATATATACTCCATCTAATTTACTTACCGCTGCACGTCATCCGCATCATAGCCCGTGACGTCACATGATACCAACATGAAATATTTAGGCGGTAGGTGTGTTCTTTTTTAGAATCACTTTGCCGAGTACACTGGCATTACAGCCACTAGACATATTTTATTATATACGCGTAGAAATAATATTTGAAGATTTCTATTTAATGTTAACTTAACGAAATACCCAAAACTTTTGATTAAATTTGACAATTTATAACTTTATTATTTGTGCTCCGATTTTCAAGATTCTTGCACCAGTTTGTAGCTATATATATTGATATTGTTTGGTATTATCCGGTAACAAAAAAATGCTTGAACGGCATTATACAGGGGTGAAAGGAGGCGTTGTATTTTCTCCTAATTTTAAAAAATTCTGTGGAAAAATGGAATAGCTGATTTTGTTTCATAGTACTGTCATATTATCCTGGAGGCATCACCAACATTTTGTTTTTTGAATTATCCGAATATATTTTTTCTTGTAAGAGCTGTACCATTTTTTGTAAATAAAAACACTGATTGACTCATAAAATAGAGGTTGGATTAATAAGATTACAATGGCCCGCATGCAGCCCAAATCTCAATCCTATTGAGAATTTATGGGATGAATAATAAAAAGATATTTGCCGTCATCCTAGGCCTCCAGAAAATTTGGTACAGTTATGGCCCTGGTAGAGGAATATTGGGCTATTCCTCAGGCAAGGAAAACACATCTTTATTCGATGCTAAACAGATTGCGAGCAGTCGTTGCTGCAAGAGGTGGACATACCCGCTATTGAATTGTTTTGTTTTGTTGTTAATTTTGTTTTGTTTTGTTTTATTAATTTTAGTGCGTTTGATATTTTGAATTAAATAAACCTTCAAAGCAGTGTTTTTAATTACAGCTCTTATACAAGAAACGAGATATTCGGATAATTCAAAAAAGAAAACCTTAGTGATACCTCCAGAATAATACAAAAAGAGTATGAAACAAAATCAGCCCTCCAATTTTTCTACAGAAGTTTTTAAAGTTAGGAGAAAAAACAACGCTTCCATTCACCCCCGTATAATGCCATCTAAGCAAAAATTTGTTTTTATCGGATTAATAGCAACCGACATCAATACATGTACAGCTGGTTCCTAAAAAAACTGATCCGACTCTTAGTAAGATTTGATCATGTTGAGCAGTGTATTTGACTGGTCTGAAATTATATTATATTTATGATGACAGACAAATAATAAAATAAATAAACAACTGATTACATGTTAATTCATAAATTGCAATAAGGTACCCAAGTAGCACAATAAAAACATTTTAGTTTTATTTAAGGTTTATAAAGGTTTTATATGTGGTACATAAGAAGATAATGGTTTTAAAGTTACCTTGTAGATATACTGCCAGAACTTTAAAACTGTTAAGCATTTGTTACTAGTTTTAAAGTATCTAATAAGAGTATCAAATAAGACTAATTAATCTTAATAGATAATTAGTCTTATTGTAGTTTTAAAATGGTTTATTCTCAGTTCACTTTAAAACTAATCAGTTTTATGAAAAACTTCCGGACTGTTTGCTTTTATTAGATACTAGTTTGTTACCTTTTAGTTTTATTGTAGTTTTAAAGATTCTCCTAATTTGACTAATAAAACCTATTATTAAAACTACTTGATCTCAAGACTATTATGTCAGTAAAACATATGCCTTAAAACTATTTTTTAGTTTTCTTTAAAGTTGCTTTCATAAAAGCAATTATATAGTAGGCTATAGTAAAACCAAACGTTCTTAACTCAATCAATTTGGTTACCGTAAAGACTAAACTATGCTTCTTGTTAGAAACAATAAAACTAAAGTCATCCCCTCTTCTTTCATATCCAAAATGGTCGGCTATTTGCTTTAGAGCGAAACAGAAGTGGAAGTACCTACAGTTAGTATGGAAGAAATAAGTCGCAAGTACTTAAAATATAAACGAACTGGCCATTTTAAAAGAAAAATACAACACACACAGCACTACGACGCCTCGATTTTAGGTTAGATTCACATTAAAACCGAGTGGCATTATTGACAGCAGCATTAAAACTAAACGGTTTTAGGGGGCGTGAGTCAAAAGTCAGAAATTTTAGGGGGCGTGAGTTATTTAGACCTATTTTTGTTAACATTATCAATAAAGTTGGGTGCGCAAATGTTTTTCTACCTTGAAAGTCAGAAATAACCAATTACTTTTTATTATTTTATGGTTATAAATACGTATCTACCTCATAACACATGTAAAAATTTGTTGGCCTATATGGAATATATGGGTTTAAAGAATCATTTAATATGGTAAATTGACTTTAAAAGTCTCCATTTAAAAAACCTTTTTAGGTTTGCTATAAAACTGTCTGCACTTAAAGTGTCTTTTAACATGGTTTTAAAAGCACCTTCACAGCAGCGTTAAAACCAGTTACTTAAGAAAACAAAGTTTTAAGAAGTTTTTATTTTTGGTTTTATTGACCACTTTCAGAGTGAGCCCTTTTATGCTGAAAGCGGTTTTATTGCAACCTTAAGGTTTACTTAAAAACCAAATGGTTTTAATTTTAGTTTTATTCTACAGTTTTAAAGCATCCTTAAAATACTTAATAAACCCGTTCGGTGCTACTTGGGTATGTGCAGCTAATAACGCCAGCTTGGTAATATCGCCAACTCGTGATTTCTCAGAAAGTACGTTCGCTAAATAATAAATGCCAACATGGATATGTTCCTCATAGTATTCTAAATCACGTGCTCATATTTGCGATGACCTTAGATTCGCCAGCGGTGTTTAGGACACTTGAGTATTAGACCAGAGAAATTAGCATTTAAATGGCCTCTTTCGTGACATCCGTTGATACAGGTATCTAAGAACTGCTTTGGGTAAATTTGGTTACAACATTATCCAATATAAAAATTATGCAAAAAATCAAACGTTCTTTTTATCTTATAAACAATATATAAACAATTAAAGATCGCTATTTGATTTTAAATACTATAGGTGGAGACCGGTATCTATGCTATACGGAAAGGTGATACAATTTTACTGAAGAAGCATAGAAAATTCTTTAAAATGAGTGTTTGAAAAGTTATTTTTGTTAATTTATTGCTTAGTTATTGAGAAAATAGCTTCAAAAGTCGTTTTTTTTTGAAAATGATTAATAACTTTTCTAAAAATACACAAAAAACTTTAATTTCGCGTGAGTATAGGAACAATATCACAAGTATTCAGCTGTTAAAATTTCAAGAAGTTTCACCTAATAGTTATTGCAAAATTGAAATTGTTTATCCCAAAAAGCTTTTATCTACGGCATTATTATGCGTAAAGTATTAGGTCCATATAAATTCTGAAGATAACAAATCAAAGAGAAAGGCTAATTTTATCACATTAGATCATTTTTGATTAAAAAGTTTATAATAAATGTTGTAAAATAATTTTGAAAAAGTAGTGTTATTTTAAGCTTATAAACAATTAAAATAACTCAGACGCATTAACATGTAGGAAGTTAATTTTTTTTTATTCGACATGTTGGTATTCTTATACAAACTGAATATAAAAATATAATACCCTACGACCCTTAAACCCGAGTTAGCCACTTTTTTTTTCAAAAATTCGCCGGGGCTTTATTTATAAACATTAGAAAATTTGAAAAGAAACAATTGAAACGAGTGAAAGATCACGTTTATACAAAAAAAAAATAAAAACGATTCTTGTAAAAATGAGCCTTCGAGATGCGCCAAAAGTAAAGGGTTTAAAAGTAAAGCGATTCTTTCCCTCTTGATTTTATTATCAAAAACTTAATTCACAACTACACCTTTATAAAAGGCGCAATACCTCCGGTTCTTACCAACGAAAATTGATGTTCTTTTTGCAGTAAATACTTCTTATCGATTGGTATGGAAATTTAACGACAAATACTAAATTCGTATTTGGCGTCATTCAAAAATCGTGACGCGAGTGGTAAGCTTGAGGTATACCGTATACATCTGTAGGTATCTGTAGAGTAGAGAGGGTGAGTCAAGTCCCACAGCACTTAG
Source organism: Diabrotica virgifera virgifera (assembly GCF_917563875.1). Classification (NCBI taxonomy): domain Eukaryota; kingdom Metazoa; phylum Arthropoda; class Insecta; order Coleoptera; family Chrysomelidae; genus Diabrotica; species Diabrotica virgifera. The sequence continues at coordinate 187,193,089 of NC_065445.1, read as the reverse complement.
GCCACAATTGACCTATTGTGCATCCTCCCAGGGGGTTGTCGTCCTCAGTTCATTATCCATCCTGCCATTTCCAGGAAGGCGGACAAATCACCAGGTGACATCTTCCCTAAGTTGGCAGGTGTTACACCGTATACATATTATACTTTCATAGTAAACTTGATCCTGAATTTTCTACTGTTTGATTGGTTTCAGGGTGATTTCAACTATAGCATTACGCTATAATTACTATTTCTGCTAATTTTATTTTATTATTTTTTCTCAAAATCGAAACGACGTTAGTCATTCGAAATGCACATTCAAATACAAAACATGGCTTTACCCTGTCGCCATCTGTTTTCTCACCCACATAAATTAGTTACCATATCAGACTCTTGTGTCAACAACTCACTATGCATCCGAGTGTTTTTCATTGTAACTGCGAAAGTATACACCAGACCTAATAAATGATTTATCGTTCAGTCATCTGGTCAACGGGAAGAAAGATAACAGTAATCGTTGTGGTTTTTCTATTCAGTAACAACTCGGCAGGCAAACGCATCGGGTCTGGTCGTTGCTAACATCCACCCTTTCTTCCGAGACCAAAGCGAAACAGATTTTTTGTTACTCCAATAAATAAAATATTTACCGTCGTTTTGTGTACATTTATTACATTCATTTCAATTAAATTCCAGCAACACACCCACCGGAATATTGGTGACCCCGCGAGTATTTAAAACGCCGCGAAAATTTATAAAAAGTTAGTGTTAATAATATATTTTTGCCGTTTAATAATATACAGTGAACATTGAAAATGACGAACGGTAATACCATTGCCAACACCAGTGCTTCAGTCGATCGGATTTCAGTTAAAATCCCACCTTTCTGGCCCAACGATCCTGAAATATGGTTCCTGCAAGTAGAAAACCAATTTACACTGGCAAATATAACAAGTGACTCAACCAAATTCAACTATATAGTTGCCAATTTAGATACAGCCTACATATTAGAAGTTAGGGACATCATTGTTTCACCACCAGCCACAGAGAGGTATGCAAAATTAAAGTCAGAATTAATTAAGAGACTCAGTGCATCACAGCAACAAAAAATTAAAAGACTACTTGAGCATGATGAACTGGGCGATCGAAGGCCTTCGCAGTTCTTACGACATTTACAGTCTTTAGCAGGCACAACGGTATCAGAAAATATTGTAAGGTCTCTGTGGTTAGGTAGACTGCCAGCGTCTACACAGGCTATTCTAGCTACTCAAGCTAAAGCTAGTTTGGACGCAGTTGGCGAGCTAGCTGACACAATATCTGAAGCGATAGCTCCTAGGGCCCAAATTTCAGAAGCTTCTAACGCTCTTGAAAGTACTGTTGGGTTATTACTGTACTGATTTATTTATTTGTGAACTATTAAGCGAATTGACTTTTAATTATTATTAAATAAATAAAAGACTTACTTGAAATTGTTTAATTTATAACACTTACAATTTAACACTTAACTTTACAACAATATATCTAATTTATTTTACACTTACATACTAACTTATTTAATTCATTTGCAAACATTTATTTATCTACTTTAAAAATACATTTCAAACCCGTTCACAAAAACGTAACAATATAATATCGCGTCGAAATTAGTAACTGCCCTCATTAATTTCAAATCCCCTATTTATATATTTTATTACAATGTTCCAGAATAAGAAAGACCATAACGGAAGAGCCCATCCCATTCTAGAACAACAATCGAAGGGTTATTTACACAAATATCAAATAAGCATTTTCTAGAAAGAAATATCGAGGTTAATATACCTGTTAAAAAGGTCTCGGTCATAAATCAAATTATGTAAACAACCTCTCACAATAAATAAATAGGCAAGGAGCTGAAAACAGTCGCGTGACAAAATCACGTCACATTGCCCCCTCCTTAAAAGAAGGTTCCTCCTGGAACCCTGGCGGAACTCGAACTTAATGCCGGTATCTGCAACTGGACCCTCTTCTACAACTCCCAGTTGTATAAAAGTGGCAAGGGACGGTCTTTGCTCTGCACCAGTAACTATGCGGATTGCAACAGACTAAAACCTGGATATCGGTGTCTTTAAAGATTTCTTCCACCATATTGCGGACAACTCTCCAGTCTAGTTGGCGGCATTCTAACTTTGGCATGGCTAACTTTTGCACGTCGGACTCCAACACGTGCTCTCTCAATTGAATTAAGGCATCCCCTACATCTTGGTAGGTAGGTTGGTCATGGACAGTGTCTTTTGTTACCAGATAGAATAGGTAACGTGATGCATCTTGGAGTTTCAATGCTTTGCCAGGATCTGGCAGTTGGCATTGAAGTTCTGCAACTCGATCAAACTTCCTTCGAAAGGCAGATGCCAACCCTCGTGCGTCTTTGATACTGGCCGGGATGGTATGGGCCAGTGAATAGTCATCGGGAAGTGCGAGTAGATCTCGCTTTTCTTCATTGGTAACACCATGTCTCGCTTTACCGGTACCTCCATAGGCCCCCATGAGCTCCTCAAACGTGAGGTCAGGCATCTCTCGAACTTGGTTTACTTCCACTTCTTCATCTACGTCGTGGTCTCCCTCGTACGGCGCCAACAGGTTATGGTGGACTATCATCGGCTTTCGCCTAGGAATCTTGCTTATTCGGTAGATAACGTCATTAATTTTCTTGACAATGAGGTACGGACCTTCCCAGAACTGCTGCAACTTGGGAGAACAACCTGTTCGCTTCTTTGGATTATAAAGCCAGACTTTGTCGTTCTCCTTGAAACATCCCTTCTCGGCTTGGGTATCGTATCGTTTCTTCATTCGGTCGCTAGCGATCTGAAGATTAGAACGGACCAACTCATGTATCGTCCATTCTTTTTCGTAATTCATTCACGTAATCCTCACCAACAACATCTTCTCCAGGTCGACATCCAAACTCTAGATCACAGGGTAGACGCATCTCACGTCCAAATACGACTTTTGCTGGTGTTTGGCCAGTTGATTCATTAACAGCAGATCTATAGGCCATTGCGAAGAACGGAAGGTACTGGTCCCAGTCTCGTTGATGATTGGACACCATCTTTGTCAAATACTTGTCGACTGTCCTATTCATACGCCCCACCATTCCATCCGATTGCGGGTGATAGGCCGTGGTTCTTGTCTTCTTCATGCCTAGTTTATCACAGATTCCTTGAAATAGATCGCTCTCAAAGTTCCTTCCTTGGTCACTATGGATCTCCAGAGGTACTCCAACTCGGCTGATGCAGTCTTTGATTAAGACATCTGCAATAGTGGCAGCCTTCTGGTCTGGAATTGCGTAGATCTCCACCCACTTCGTGAAGTAATCCATTACCACCAACATGTATTTGGACCCATTGTCACTTTCTGGAAATGGCCCGGCAATATCCAAAGCTATTCTTTCAAACGGACTTCCAACATTGTACTGTCTCATAGGAGCCTTTCTTTTCCGATAGGGTCCGTTACTTGTAGCACAGGTAGTACATTTCTTACACCAGTCCTTCACATCGTCGGAACTATTCATCCAATAAAATCGTTCCCGAATTCTCTGAAGGGTTTTCGTTACACCAAAATGCCCTCCTGATGGACTGTCGTGTAACTGACGAAGTGCTTCGGCTACTCTGCTTTTTGGAATCACCAACTGTTTTCTCCTCACTGAACCATCATCATTTTCTATTACTTGTTTAAGCAAGCTGTCTTCCAAGATAAATGAGTCCCACTGGGCCCAATACGTCTTAACTACTGAGCTTAGGCTTGATATTTCTTGCCAAGATGGTCGACGATTTTCTTCTTTCCATTTTCGAATCTTTTGTAAAACTGGATCTTTTCTTGTTCTTCCTTGATCTTGGTAGGCGTCCACTCGTCGTTGACCACTGTTGTTCTTAGCACTGCTGCTTCCTTTGACTCCGTTTTGTTGCAATGGGAACACTCTGCTGGGCACGGTCTTCTAGATAGAGAATCAGCGTTCCTGTGGCTAACTCCGGCCCGATGCTCGATCTTGAAATCATATTCTTGAAGTCGTTCAATCCATCTGGCTATCTGACCCTCTGGATTCTTAAACTGCATTAAACATTTAAGGGCGGCATGGTCGGTTCGGATTAGAAACTTCCTTCCGTAGAGGTATTGATAGAAGTGTTTCACTGATTTTACTACTGCTAGAAGTTCTCTTCTCGTGACGCAATAATTTCGTTTAAGTTTTGAAAGCACTTTACTAAAATATCCAAGGACTCGTTCCTGTCCTCCTTGAATCTGCGACAGCACTCCTCCAATTCCCACATTACTTGCATCCGTATCTAAGGTGTACTCTCCTTCTGGCAGTGGATACCCTAATATTGGCGCTGTAATTAAATGCCTCTTGAATGTTTCAAAGGCCGTTTGGCAGTCTCCATCCCAGCAATAATCCCTTGCTTCCTCTGTAAGTCGCGTTAATGGCTTAGCAATATCTGCAAACTTCTTAATGAATCTACGGTAGTATGTACATAGTCCCAGAAAATTTCTCACTTGATGTTTATCAGTTGGTTCAGGCCATTCCTTAATGGAATCGATTTTTCCTTTATGCAAGGCCACTCCTTCTTTGCTGACTATATGACCTAAATAATTGACTTTACTTTGAAATAGTTAAACCCCATTTCTTGGGGTTTAACATTAACTGGGCAGATTTAAGTCGATTAAAAACGTCTTCTAAATTCTTCAGGTGGTCTTCAAAGGTCTCCCCAAAAACGATTATGTCGTCTAAATACACCAGGCACGTTTTCCAAGATAACCCTCTTAACACATTTTCCATAAGCCTCTCAAATGTCGCAGGAGCATTACAGAGTCCAAACGGCATAACGTTGAATTCCCATAATCCAGATCCTGTCGTGAAGGCAGTCTTCTCCTTGTCGGCTGGATCCATTTCTACCTGCCAATATCCAGACTTCAAGTCCAACGTAGAAAACAATTTACTTTCAGCTAATGTGTCCAACGTGTCGTCGATCCGAGGCAGAGGATAACTATCTTTCTTGGTAACATTGTTCAACAAACGGTAGTCCACATAAAACCTTGTAGTTCCATCTTTCTTCTTGACCAGGACCACTGGAGAGACCCATGGGCTCGTAGAAGGTTCTATCACCCCGTCTTTCTTCATTTCTTGAACAATCCTTTCAGCTTCCTCTCTCTTCGCCTGTGGTAATCGTCTAGCTGTTTGACGAATTGGCCTAGCGGTACCAGTGTCAATTTTATGTTTGACAACTGTCGTTCTTCCTGTGTTTCCTCCTTTCGGTACGAATATGTCACGATATTGCCTAAGAAATTCCCTTAATTTCCTTTTTTCCATTTGATTTAGAGATTGGCCTGCAACTGAAACCATTTGGTCGAACTTGTCGTTGGAATTATCTGATGTTGTCGTAAGACGGATTATGGACGTCACGAGTACACAAGTTCCTACTTTTGTCTCCTTCTTAATAGTCACTGGGTAGTCATTGACATTAATCAATCTCACGGGAATTTCTTTAGCAGAAGTAACCAATTCCTTTCCAATTATGATTCCTCGGCCAACCTCCTCGTCGTGGTTCCATGGCTCCATTTTAACAGGTGTTCCTTCTTCTACAATTCCCTGTAGCCGCGCTACGATGATCGTTTCACTCCTCGCAGGCACAACTGTATCTTCTTTAACCCGCCATTACACGCGCTATGAGGGAATCCCTCACCATATTTGTTTATAAGCAATGAAATTGTGTAAACTAATACGATAACCTTAAGCACCCAGGAATGCCTTTAGCATGGTTCATGAGAGGGTATGAAAAAGTTATAGAATATTTCAGGCGGTGAGTGTGCTGTGTGATAGTTGAAAGAAGAGACATCCCTCTTCCGGTGAGGGAATTCCTCACTGCGCGTGCAATCACGGTGAAATCACGTTTCTGTTATCTCAAAGAAACTTTTAGGTTTTTATTTAATATTTAGGTAGGTTTAATTAAAATATTATTGTTTGGATTAGGTTAGGAGCAGTGGCACACCGAGGGGGGGTTTGGGGGTTAAAATCCCACCCAGAGCATATAGAAATATATATAAAAGAAGGTAAGAAAATGTAACTTGTCTTTCACAAATAATACAAAAAACTTTCGGTGCCCAAGCAAACCCCCCTCCCCCCCAAAGGTAAATTCTAGGTGCGCCACTGGTTAAGAACCAATTTTTAAATTTACCTATTCTAATTGGGAAATAAGCCACAATTTAACTTGAAAAATTAATTTTATTGACGTTTTGAATTCCACCTCGGACGTCGTTATCAAAATACAAAATATTAATAGTTAATTACATAAATGCCACAAAGAAATAGCTTCAGAACAGTTGTTAATTTTAATTTGTATTTTTAGTAAAATCAATTCGCGTAAAGAACGTTAATTTCTTCAGTGGCTTGCTGAAATTGAAAATTAAGAAAACTTGTTTTTGATCTATATTATTTTTACTTTTGTTTTGTTAAATTAATAAAAAAAAAATTGGTTTACGAGTCTTTCTATAATATGTGAGTACAACCCATTTTATATTTATACATGTTTACATTCATTCTTTCTCGAAATAAGTCGAATTGATGTAGGTGAGGGCGGCGCTCATACGCGTGCAACCACGTCACAATAGAAGACGCGTGTAACGGCGGGTTAATGGCTGCTAGCACAGTGCTGTCATCAAGTGAATGAAGAAATACCTCTTCGTTGCCAACTTTGATTACCCTATTCTTAAAATCCAATTGAAATCCATGCAAATTCATTACGTCCATTCCTAATATAACATCTTCTTCGATGTCTGCAACTATGACAGTATGGACGAACTTTTCTGCTCCAATCCCTAATTGTATCTGGATTTCTCCATGGCTGTTGGCGTTTTCACCTGTGGCAGTCCGCAGTGGCAACCTCGTTGGTAAGAGTTTCTTACGGCTGTTTACAACTGACGGTCGTATAATGGTCCTGGTCGCTCCGGTATCCACCAACAATGTATACTTTTTACCATTTATTTCTCCATCTACATATACACTATCTTCACGACATTTCAAAGAAGCTATTAGTATGAGAGGGTCTTTGGAAAAGTTGCGGGTCGAAGCTGCCCCCCTAAGGCCGACCCGTTCTAGTTTTCCTGCTGGTGAGTCTCTTGACTGTTATTGTACCTAGGGTACTTACATGAACTCCGTACGTGTCCCATTTCACCACAATTCCAGCACCTTATGGTCTTTGTTTTCTTGTATGAAATGCCCTTTATCATATTGACAATCTGGTCCAGTTTGTCTTCATCCTCTTCCTCTTTCACAGTCCTAACTTTACTGTACCCGCCAGAGGCCTGGGTAGCTGATTCGTATTCGAGGGCGGCAGACAAGACATCAACCAGCGTCTTGTGAAGAGCTAATCGCAGTGTTCTTTGCATTTCATGATCACGAAGGCCATCAATGAATGTTTGAACAGCCAACTTTTCCATCATGTCTTCGGGAGCTGTTGGATATGCATACCGTACTAACCTGGCAATATCGACCTCGCATTCTTGAAGAGCTTCATCTTTCTTTTGTCTTCGATTTTTAAACTGCGACTGATAGACATGCTCTAAATGTTCGTGCCCGTATCGCATATTCAGTCTCTTTTTAAGCTGCTCGAAGTCATCTGTCTCCTCTACGGCTATGGTCTGGAGGACATCCAAAGCGTCGCCTCGAAGAGCAATAGTGAGGTTTACAGCCTTTTCTTTTTCGGACCATCCGTTCGCTCTGGCCGCCGATTCGAACTGTTTCATGTAGTTGTTCCATGATGACTTTCCGTCGAAATTTGGCACCTTAACACGAGCATGACCCACACTCCCTTCAGCTATCGACCGTGGCTCCAATTTGTATTTGGTGTCATCATCTTTAATGTCTGTTAAGATGGGTTCCATCCCTTTGTCTGCTTTTTCCGTTTCTTCCACTTTTCTTCAAAAGTAGATTTTATGGACGATATCTTGTCGTCAAAATCCGAAGTGACTTTAGAGATCTCGTTAGTCATCTTGCTTTCATGGGATGAAATATCACCCGAAACTTTCTTCTCTAACGATGCAATGTCTGTCGAAACTTTAGAAACATCGGAGGAAACTTTAGAAACATCGGAGGAAACTTTAGAAACATTGGAGGAAACTTGGGAGATTTCACTAGAAACTTTGTTCTCTAACGATGTAATGTCTGTCAAAACTTTCAAAACATCCGAGGAAACTTGGGAGATTTCACTAGAAACTTTGGTCTCTAACGATGTTATTGACGAAATTAAAGCAGCATGCTTGTCTTCAAACACGTAAGTTTCTGGATCATGACCCTCTTCTTTTAGTGCGTTCTTCAGACGTTCAACTAGATCAGCCTTTTTCCCAGTAGAACTCTACACAGTAGAACAGCTACAGAAGGGAACATAATAGTGACTGTGATACAAAAAACAGTTTTTAATCGACACCGGAGCCGATCTGTGCGTTTTCCCGCGAAAATATGTACGGGGTGCACGCGAAAAGACTTCATACGAACTATACGCGGCCAATGACACTAAAATCGCGACGTACGGCTATGTGAACTTGACATTAAACATCGGACTACGGCGTGATTTTACGTGGCGATTCGTAGTGGCGGACATTTCAAAGCCTATCATTGGAGCTGATTTTCTTTCCCATTTTGCTCTCCTAGTGGACATTGCTAACCAGTGCTTAGTAGACAGTACGACAACCCTTCGAGCAAAGGGACTCGTTAAAGAGTGTTTCGACGGCAGCGTAAAGACTATCGCGGAAGTGTCGCGTTACCATGAACTGCTGCTACGATTTCCGGAAATCACGCGACCCGCCGGTATCGTGAAAGACATTCAGCATCAAACCGAGCACCACATCGATATAACACCAGGTCCACCCGTTTTTTCGAAGCCTCGACGATTAGCACCTGACAAACTGCAATGGGCTAAAAAAGAGTTCAAAAATATTCTACGACTAGACATCATAAGACCATCGAAAAGTAAGTGGTCTACTCCACTGCACATGGTCCCGAAGAAATGTGAGGAATGGAACCCTGCGGAGATTATCGACGTCTAAACCAAAAAACAGTTCCAGATCGATATCCAATTCCGCACATCGAAGATTTCGGTCAGGCGCTAGCTGGTATATAAGACAATTTTCTCTACAATAGATTTAGTGAGAGCATACAACCAGATACCAGTAGCAGTAGCCACCGAAGACATACCAAAAACCGCCGTTACCACACCATTTGGGCTGTACGAATACTTATATATGCCTTTTGGTTTACGAAACGCAGGACAGACATTCCAGCGTTTCATAGACGAGATTTTACGTGGTCTAGACTTCGCCTACGCCTACATCGATGACATTCTGATTGCATCAGAATCCGAAGAGCAGCATATGTCGCATTTGAAAGAGATTTTCAAAAGACTCCAGCAGTTTGGCGTTGTGATAAATCCAGCGAAGTGTCAATTCGGCAAAAACGAGATTACCTTTTTGGAATACACAGTATCAGACGGAGGACTCACACCTCCACAAGAAAAAGTAGCAGCTGTACAAAATTTCACTCAGCCAAAAACAGTGAAAGACCTACGCAGATTTCTAGGTATGTTAAACTTCTACCGAAGGTTCATACCCAATGCAGCTGAGCTACAAGCACCACTACATGATGCCCTAAAAGGTAATGTCAAAGGAAAAGCACCAATCGAATGGACACCACAGCGAATCCAAGCCTTTGACGACTGCAAAAACAGTTTAGCTAACGCTGCTTTACTGAGCCACCCTGTAAACGATGTTGATATCTCCATCACTTGTGATGCTTCTGATTTTTGTGCGGGAGCTGTACTACAACAAAAAACGGATACAGGTATGAAACCTTTAGCTTTCTTTTCTAAGAAATTCTCAGCTAGCGAAAAGAAATATAGTGCATACGACAGAGAACTATTAGCTATATATCTAGCCATAAAACACTTCAGACATATGATCGAAGGCAAGAACATAACGATATACACAGACCAGAAACCAATCACCTTCGCCTTTACTCAGAAGCTAGATAAATGTAGTCCTAGACAGTTTAGATATTAAGACTATATAGGACAGTTTTGCACTAACATTCAGCACATTTCTGGATTAACAAATATTGTGGCAGACGCACTATCTCGAGTCGATAGCATCAAGAAAGATATCGACATCACTGATTTAGCTCTCGCACAAGAAACTGATCCAGAACTGCAAACTTTTTAAGGGAGAAAACATCACTTCAAATGAAGAAAATACGCTTTTCCGAACAAAACGTGAGTTTGTACTGTGACATATCAATATCTACAGCCAGACCATTTGTACCGAAACCACTTCGAATGGCAATTTTTCGCACCATGCATAACCTAGCACATCCCGGAATTAAGAGTTCTGTGAAGATGATCACACAGCGATATGTTTGGCCATCCATTACATCAGATGTGAGGAAATGGACTCGAGCGTGTCTACAGTGCCAAAAATCGAAAATATTGCGCCACATTTTTCACCCACTGGAAGTTTTCTACCATCTTCCAGCCGATTCGAACATGTCCACATAGACATTATAGTGATGCCGGTCTCAGAAGGAAACAGATACTGTCTAACATGCGTTGACCGTTTCACACGTTGGCCAGAAGCTTTCCCGATGCCTAATCAAGAAGCAGACACAGTAGCCAGAACATTTTTTTCTGGTTGGATAACTCGTTTCGGCACTCCCAAGCGCATCACAACAGATCAAGGCCGACAATTCGAATCGCATCTCTTCAAATCAATATGCAAATTAACTGGAACTACCCATTTAAGGAAAACCGCCTATCATCCGCAAGCAAATGGTATGGTAGAAAGGTTTCATCGACAGCTAAAAGCAGCAATTCGATGTCATGAAAACATCCGATGGACCGAAAGCTTACCTTCAGTGTTACTGGGCATACGAGCAGCGTGGAGAGAAGATTTAGGTACTTCAGCCGCGGAACTCGTGTACGGAGAACCATTGTGTTTGCCAGGTGAACTATTGTTTTCGTCACAAATAAACATTGACGACAATGCTCACATTTATTTAAAAACGCTTCGAAACCATTTCGAAAACCTCCGTCCTACGCAACCGTCGCATCATGGATCCAAAAGTACCTTCATTTTCAAAGACATGAAAACCACCTCTCACGTTTTCATCCGCCGTGATACAATCAAAAGCAGCTTAGAAAACCCATATCACGGTCCTTTTCCAGTTGTTAAGCGAGGTGACAAGACTTTTGTCGTCCGGGTAAATGGAAAAGAATCAACAATTTCCATAGACAGATTGAAACCAGCTTACGAGCTTCACGAAAGTACCCATCACGAAATAGAAAAAATGACAATATCCAGCAAAACAAACAACAGACGGAAGAGAAAAGCAAGATTTACTGGAAATTACCAAGAAAGTGTTAGTTCACAGTGAATCAAGTGATTTTTTCTTTCTCCTCGTATAAACTTTGTATTGTTTTTTTTATCTATTTTCATTTTTCATTATAATATATAGGTATATTATGTATTATTTTATTGTCTTGGTCACTCGGAAGGGGGGTATTATATAGCATTACGCTATAATTACTATTTCTGCTAATTTTATTTTGTTATTTTTTCTCAAAATCGAAACGACGTTAGTCATTCGAAATGCACATTCAAATACAAAACATGGCTTTACCCTGTCGCCATCTGTTTTCTCACCCACATAAATTAGTTACCATATCAGACGCTTGTGTCAACAACTCACTATGCATCCGAGTGTTTTTCGTTGTAACTTCGAAAGTATACACCAGACCTAATAAATGATTTATCGTTCAGTCATCTGGTCAACGGGAAGAAAGATAACAGTAATCGTTGTGGTTTTTCTATTCAGTAACAACTCGGCTGGGAAACGCATCGGGTCTGGTCGTCGCTAACATCCACCCTTTCTTCCGAGACCAAAGCGAAACAGATTTTTTGTTACTCCAATAAATAAAATATTTTCCGTCGTTTTGTGTACATTTATTACATTCATTTCAATTAAATTCCAGCAACACACCTACCGGAATACAACTATAGATTCCGTATTTTTAATAATTAACTGGGTTTAGGTCTTTTCAACCCTAGAGGAGTGATTTATTAAGTTTTTCTTAAAAATAAAGTGCAACACATGCTTTTATGATAAAATTAAATATAGATTCCAAATTTTCTATCATTTTCTAGCTTCGGGGTGGTTTCAACACTATAGGGGTGATTTTTAAATTGTTTTCAAAAATTATGGTACATACGACACGTATGCTTTTATAATAAAACTAAGTATAGATTCCGAATTTTATATTATTGGTTGGGATGGGGGTGGTTTCAATCCTTTGGGGTTAATTTGTTCAGTTTAAAAAAAGTAGAGTGCGTCACAGGTTTTTATGGTAAAATTGAGTATAGATCCAGAATTTTATATTATTGGTTGGGCTCGGGGTGGTTTCAACCCCTTGGGGTTGATTTGTTCAGTTTTTTTAATCTATAGCGAAACATGTTTTAATACGAAAACTAAATCATTTAGATTCTGAATTTTAAATTAGTGGGGTGGTTCGGCGGTATTTGCTGGGTTTGGAGTCATTTCAACCCTATAAGGGTAGATTTATCTAGTTTTTCCAAAAAATAAAGTGCGATACGTATTTTTATGGTAAAACTAAGTATAGATTCCGAATTTTATATCATTGGTTCGATTCGGGGTGGTTTCAACCCCTTGGGGTTGATTTGTTCTGTTTTTTTAATCTATAGCGAAACATGTTTTAATACTAAAATTAAACCATTTAGATTCTGAATTTCCAAATTAGTGGGGTGGTTTGGCGGTGTTTGCTGGGCTTGGGGTCATTTCAACCTTAAAAGGATAGATTTATTTAGTTTTTCCAAAAAATAAAGTGTAATACGTATTTTTATGCTAAAACTAAGTAAAGATTCCGAATTTTATATCATTGGTTCGGTTCGGGGTGGTTTCAACCCTTTGGCGTTGATTTGTTATGTTTTTTTTAATCTAGTGCGAAACTTGTTTTAATATTAAACTAAATCATTTAGATTCTGAATTTCCAAATTAGTGGGGTGGTTTGGCGGTGTTTGCTGGGCTTGGGGTCATTTCAACCTTAAAAGGGTAGATTTATTTAGTTTTTCCAAAAAATAAAGTGGAATACGTATTTTTATGCTAAAACTAAGTAAATATTCCGAATTTTATATCATTGGTTCGGTTCGGGGTGGTTTCAACCCTTTGGCGTTGATTTGCTATGTTTTTTTAATCTATAGCGAAACATGTTTTAATACTAAAACTAAATCATTTAGATTCTGAATTTCCAAATTAGTGGGGTGGTTTGGCGGTGTTTGCTGGGCTTGGGGTCATTTCAACCTTAAAAGGGTAGATTTATTTAGTTTTTCCAAAAAATAAAGTGCAATACCTATTTTTATGCTAAAACTAAGTAAAGATTCCGAATTTTATATCATTGGTTCGGTTCGGGGTGGTTTCAACCCTTTGGCGTTGATTTGTTATGTTTTTTTTTAATCTAGTGCGAAACATGTTTTATTACTAAAACTAAATCATTTAGATTCTGAATATCCAAATTAGTGGGGTGGTTTGGCGGTGTTTGCTGGGCTTGGGGTCATTTCAACCTTAAAGGGGGATTTTTAAGAATTATTTAAACAAAACTAAGATTTCTTTTTTAAATTTTATTCAAACTTAAACTCAATTTCAAGGTTCCTCAGGTCAAAATTTTCTTTCGCTATTCTCTTTAAATTTTTTTCATCGGTAGGCCCAGATTCTCTTACAATCCTGGAAAGATATCCATTCGTATTTTTTAGCAGCTCATGTGCATGTGCATATTCTACTTCTTTACCGTCTTCGATAACCAAAATCTTATCATTGTCCATAATCGAACTTATAGTATTTGCTATTGTAATAACCGTAGAATTCTTGAATTTTTCTTGAAGTATTTTCTTCATGATATTGCTCGAGCTATAACAACAGTTAACTTTTATAATTATTATTGTATCATTTTCTTAGAAATATCTAGTTTTTGCGATAAATTTACAGTGTTATTATCAGAGATATGTAAAGAAAATAGATCAGGCTAGTCATATGCCACTCAATGCATCGGGGTGTAACGCCGATATCAAGTACGGTGGTCTAGCTATCTTTGTCTGTCGTGCGAGTGTGAGCGTATCTACCAAGAGGTGGGAATAACGGAACGACAGTGACACACAGGCGGCGGCCATCATATGCTAGAGAGAGATAGCTAAGCGCCGGTAGAGAGAGATAGATAGACCACCGACCCGAACTGTTCCGCGTTACGCTATTTTTCGAACTGGCCTAATCTATTCTGTTATATCTATGGTTATTATACATAACAAAATTGTTAATCTAAAAAAGTTCGAGTGTTAGTGTATTAATATAAGTAGTGAAGCATCGGACATCGCCAGGCAGACGATCATGTCTGGCGAGGTGCGGTGATCCACCGTGTTCACTGCTAATAATAAGCTTTCTTGATTATTTAGCAATGCATATACCTACCTGAGTGTACAAGAAAAAAAGTTATAATGAGAAATTTAAAAATAATCGTAAAACATATCAAAAATCGTTAAAAGTATAAAACTTTGAAAAACCATAACTTGCTTAAAAATAGCCGTACAGCCTTATGCGGTATAATATACTCACGGACAAAAATATTGCATATGCATGTGGAATGAAATTTTTTGTGCTGCTATCCTTAGCCCCCCTGTATGATAAGAATAGGATTTGTTTTCCGAATGCGACGTTAAAGTATCATATAACCTAAAAAAACCTTGATTTGATTTATTTCGAAGTCTATAAAATGGGGAAAATCCCCAAAAACCCCTAAAACAAGTTTTTCGGGTTTTAAAGGTGACCGACAATCATCTCCAAAAAAGTTAAATGCTTTTTCGAAAAAAAAAGCTTTTATCGGTTATACAGGGTGTTTCATTGGGAAAGTAACATACGTTAACTACAGAAAAAGGACACTTAGGCGGTCTCAAAAATACCATACTTAATGGGTCTTACTCCATTAATAACAAAGATACTGAGTGTTTTACCTATTTTGCCATTTTCTTAATTGCTTCATAACTTTTTAACCACACTGTATATTTATTTTATATTTGGCACACAAATATCGTTTAAGGTGTACAATAAATTAATTTATTTACAATTGTAAAAAATCCAGGTCCGGATTAAAAAAAGTTGGAAAAATATTCCAACCCAAAAACAACACCCTGTACATTAAATTTTTTTAAAATGGATTTTTCAGTTGAAAAGAGGATGAAAAACTAAATTTAGTGGTATACTTTGAATTTTTGGCAAAATGATTTTTCTGGTCAAATTTTGAATTTAAATTCTGAAATTATGTGAATTTCGAGAGCTCTAAGTAGAAAAAAATTGAAATACAGCTTACAACTTGTCAACCGCACTGTATATTCATTTTATATTTAACACGCGAATATTCTTTTAGGTGTCCAATCAATTAATGTAATTACAAATAAAAAAAAAATTCAGGTCCGGATTAAAAAATATTGTATAAATGTTCCGACCCAAAAAACACCCTGTATATTAATTTTTTTTTTAAATGGATTTTGCTTTTGAAAAGAAGATGAAAAACTAAATTTAATGGTATAATTTTAATTTTCGGCAAAATAATTTTTATGGTAACATTTTGAATTTGAATTCTGAAATTATGTGAATTGCGAAACACAAAGTAAAAAAAAATTAAAATATGATTTAATTTTCATTAATACCATTATTTAATCTAAATTGGTAAAATATTAACATTTTGACACATTACAGTAATTTTTTATGGTGGTAATTTTGAATAAGTACTTTAGTTTTGAATAGTTATGCTGCACATTTTCTCTATTTTGTTATAATTTTTAGATACTTTGTTGATTAAAGTGATGTATTCTTTATTTACTCTTTATTATTTATTCATTATTTAAAGATGAATATTCGCCATAAACTATTTGTCACAGATAATAAAAAACACTGAAATATTTTAACATTTTACCAATTTAAATTAAATAATGGTATTAATTAAAATTAAGTCGCATTTTAATTTTTTCTACTAAGAGCTCTCGCAATTGACATAATTTCAGAATTCAAATTCAAAATTTTATTAGAAAAATCATTTTGCCGAAAATTCAAAGTATACCACTAAATTTAGTTTCTCATTCTCTTTTCAAATGCAAAATTCATTTTAAAAAAATTTAATATACAGGGTGTTTTTTTGGGTCGGAACATTTTTACAATATTTTTTAATCCAGACCTGGATTTTTTATAATTGTAAATAAAATAATTGATTGGACACCTAAAAGAATATTCGCGTGTTAAATATAAAATAAATATACAGTGCGGTTAACAAGTTGTAAGTTGTATTTAATTTTTTTTCTACTTAGTGCTCTCGCAATTCACATACATAATTTCAGAATTCAAATTCAAAATTTGACCAGAAAAATCATTTTGCCGAAAATTCAAAGTATACCACTAAATTTAGTTTTTCATCCTATTTTCAACTAAAAAATTCATTTAAAAAAAATTAATGTACAAGGTGTTGTTTTTGGGTCGGAAAATTTTTCTAATATTTTTTAATCCGGGCCTGGATTTTTTACATTTGTACATAAATTAATTTATTGTACACCTTAAAGGATATTTGCGTGCCAAATATAAAATAAATATACCAAAAAATAAAAGTTATGAACCAAATAAAAAAATGGCAAAATAGATAAAACACCCAGTACCTCTGTTATTAATGGAGTAAGACCCATTAAGTATGGTATTTTTGAGACTGCCTAAGTGTGCACTTTCTACAGTCAACGTATGTTACTTTCCCAATGAAACACCCTGTATATACCTACAATTAACCTACAGGTATTTCGCCCAATTTTTGAATGTCTAATGCTTGGTTGCACCAACAGATCTTAGGCTTAAGACGTGCCTTAAGCTCAGCTTACCAGACATACGCGTTGCACTATTGAGTCTTAGATCAATTTTCAGCTTGCCGCAATGGATTTCCACGTGGATTGCATCTTAAACTTAGCAGTGAAGACGTGTTAAGATAGCCGAGCCTCATCTATAAGCTGAGCTTGGCTAAGCTAGAGCTTAAGATTTGTTGGTGCAACTAGGCATTAATGACTCATTTACTTCAAATTATATATAAATGCTATAATCGGATTTAAATCTAATCTGGGCTATATGCTGGCCAGTATAATTTTTAAATTGAATCTCATCAAAGTATTCACTATGCTAACGGCATGAAGACGTGCATTAGCACCGATATATGTCATATCCAATATGGCTTTCAAATGGCAAATCATGATATTCTAAAATATTCTCAATGTACAAATTAGTTGGCATTCGCCTAATCACCTCCACGTGTTCGGTATGTCCTTTCAAAGCCATACCGCTTTGTAGCAATATGCCGCCGCCACCAAAACTAACGCTCTGTATGAGGTAACTGACATACTGTTCACCAACTCTTCTGTAGACGAAGTTTTGTAAATCTTGCTTCCATATGGTGAACGGTATGCCAGATGTAACCTCATACAGAGTGTTAATTTTGGTGGTGGCGCATAGTGCTATGGAGTGGTATTTCTTGGAAAGGAGAGGCCAAACTTGTGGAGGTGATTGAGAGAATGGCAGCTGATATGTAAATTAAAAACAATTTAGAAGATCATGTTTTACCATTTTCGAGCCATATTGGATAACAAAACTCTTGTTAATGCACCATGACGCAGGTCTTGATGCCGGTAGAATAGTGAATATTACCTTGATGAGATTTAATTTAAAAATTATATTGGCCACCATATTTCCCATATTAAATTTAAATCCAAATATACCATTTATATCAGCGGTTCTCAATCGTTTTGAGTCATGTACCACAAAATACTTTTTTTATTTTTGATACCACCTAACTGTAATACCTACCTGTGTAGCTAGGTAATCTAATTAACTGTAATAGTGGTGATTTTGGCTGTTTTGCGTTTTGTGTACCACCGCAAATAATAATATGTACCACCAGAGGTACATGTACCACATATTGAGAACCGCTAATTTATATGATACAATAAAACATCGCATTCGGAAAAGAAATCATATTTCTATGACACTGGGGACAGTACAAAAAAAATTATTTTACACGTTAATTTCAAAATATGCAATATTTTTGTCCGTGAGTGTATATTTAAATGCATTCATTTGTTTCTTCGGCGATGTTCGTAGCGATGTGCATGGCGAGGTGCGATGATGTTTGACTATATTTCTACACTTAGTCACATTATAAAGAGGGACAGGACAACCACTCTCCGAAAAAAAGGAAGTAAAATCTTTAGTCGCGCATGGCGACCGCGCAATGTTCTCAGTCGCTTTTGCCCTATTCTCGCATTGCTAGTCGCATAGAAACGTACGGGTTTTAACAGGGAAAACCCGCATCCACCACTGGTGAATTACCAATTGCGTACTGCCGGTATTACTTCTTGAGATCAAAGTGCCGACATGGAAGGGGTTTTACTGTCCCTCTTTATACTGTGACTTTGTGTAGAAATATAGTGAAGCATCGCACCTATATTTACACTATATACCTACTACCTATATTTCTATGGACTGTAGACTATAGGTCTATAGGTCACTTAGTGTAGAAATATAGTGAAGCGTCGCATTTATATTTACACTATATACTTACTACCTATATTTCTATGGAACATCAGTATTGGTGGGAAAGAAATAGAACTCGTATATAGATATAAATACCTCTGACATGAAATTACGATTGGCAGGGATAACCAGACTTATGAACTGCATCGGTCTTGGGTGGGCAGCATTTGGAAAACTGAGAGAAACTTTTAAAAGTGAGTGGCCCACATGCCTAAAGAGAAAGGTATTTGATCAGTGCGTCCTCCCAATCTTGACATAAGGATCAGAAACACTTACCTTAACTAAAGCCTCGGCTACCAAACTAAGAGTCACGCAGAGAAGAATGGAACGGTCAATGTTAGGAATAACTCTGCGAGACAAAATCAAAAACAAAGAAATCAGGAGAAGAACAAAGGTGACTGACGTCGACGTCATCGAAAGGATAGCCAGGTTGAAGTGGAGAAGGGCAGGACACACAGCCAGAATGACAGATGGGCGATGGACAAAAAGGTTATTAGAATGGAGGCCAAGAGAAGACAGGAGAAGCGTCGGTCGACCGCCTACAAGATGGACTGACGACTTAAGAAAGATGAATAAAAACTAGATGAGAGCGGCGCAGGGCCTCGATTTTTGACCCTTCGCTTCGTTAGGGAACGTATTCGCTTCGATTCTAAACAGATACGAAACGAATACGTTCGATAACGAAGCGAAGGGTCAAAAATCGAGGACCAGGATAGATGGGGTTGGAAATGAGAGAAGGAGGCCTATATTCAGCAGTGGACATTTGAGGCTGGATGATGATATTTCTATGGACTGTAGACTATAGGCTATAGACTATACAGTGCGTCCATAAGTAACGCATAAATTCGTTATTTCATAAACCGGCTACTTTAAGGAAAAATCCCGAGACAGGTAGATTTTTATTTTAAAATTACAATTTTTTGGAATACATGTCATACTAGTGACGTCATCCGTCTGGGCGTGATGACGTAATCGATGATTTTTTTAAATAAGAAGAGGGGTTATGTGATAGCTCATTTTAAAGGGTATTTAGTTCTCTATTTAATAATATAAACAATAACATAATTATTTATCCAGGGTGTTCAAAAAATCATTTTTTTTAATTAAAATAATTGCGATAAAAAGAAGAATGTATGTAATTTATTTAATTCAAAATGCGTTTTGCTATTGTCATAAAACAGAAAAAAAATTATTTGACAAATAAACATTGATTTTCGCTTAAACGAAATGTTCAAACTGGCAAGAGGCAGGTGGGTGGCAGCTTTAACATTGAATTTAAGTGAAAAACAATATTTATTTGTCAAATAAATATTTTTTTCCTGTTTTCTGACAACATTAAAACGTATTTTGAATTAGATAGATTACATACATTCTTCTTTTTGTCTCAATTATTTTAATTAAAAAAATGTTTTTTTGAACACCTTGTATAAATAATTATGTAAATGTTTATATTATGGAATAGAGAATTGAATAACCTTTCAAATGAGCTATAACATGACCCATATTCTCATTTAAAAAAATCATCGATTACGTCATCACGCCCAAATGGATGACGTCACTAGTATGATATATATGCTAAAAAATTGGAAATTAAAAATAAAAATCGACCTGTGTCGGGATTTTTCCTTAAAGTCGCCGGATTAAGAAATAATGAATCTATGCGTTACTTTATGAACGCACTGTAGACTATGTGCAGTGCACTGCTACTTAAATGCATCGATTTGTTTCTTCGGCGATATGCGTTGCGATGTGCCTGGTGGTAGGGAAGCCCAAGCGGGGATTTTTGCAGTTACTCGAGCGCGTCAGATTATTATATGGGGAGAAACATTGTACCCTGAAAATATACCTCTACCATATATTGGCTCTTAATGCAGGGGAGTTCGCTACTCCCCTGCACTCGAAACTCGAAATCGTCAGATTAAGGTAAGGTACGTTAAGTACATGCAAAAGAGTGTATAATTTAAAAAATCTGACGACTTGAGCGGAACGCAAAAATAATATAAGGAAATGGGCGAGTCACAAAGTTTCACAAAAGAAATGCGAATATTTCGCGAAATGAACGTCAGATCGAAAAACTAAAACGTTTTCAATATTTTTCAAAAATCTATCGGATGATATCAAACACGACCCCCCACATAGAGGGGTGGAGGTAAATTTAAAATTTTAAATACGAACCCCGCGATATTTCGCGATATGAATATCAGATCTAAAAACTGAAAAATACACTTATTCAATATTTTTGAGAAATCTATCCAATGGCACCAAACACGACACCCACGGAGGTGGGGTGGGGGGTTACTTTAAAATCTTAAATTGGAGCCCCCATTTTTTATTGCACATTTGGATTCCTTACGTAAAAATATGTATCTAACATTTATTCGAGTCATTGTTTCGAATTATGGATAGATGGCGCTATAATAGGAAAAAACGATTGTTGGAAATGGAAAATTAAATTAAAAATGGAAAGTCCACTAAAATGGAAAACTTTACTTAACTTTTTTTGGTTTTAGGACCTACTCTTCATAACCCAAAAGGTTCCCATAACGCTAGAGTGACTGCAAATTTAGCATACTTTGCTCTACTATTTCTACACTTAGGCAATATTTATAGTCTATGTCTAGGGGCAAAGGCGGGTTTCGTGGCCGATTGAGGTCCGTGAGATTTTACAACTGAATCCGAATCTTCAACGTGATAATCCGAATTGTTGGAAGGAATTTGTAATTAACTATTATTAACTATTACTAAATGCTTATAACTAATATCTAAACTAATACAGTGATGAGCGCGCTAATAACAGACAAAATAACGCAAAAGATGGAAAACATAATACATTGCGAAACAAAAAGAAGTGAAATTAGTGGAGGTGAAAATTATCGTTATAAACGTACTTATAAATTAACATTCAAAATAAAGATTATTGCGTTAATTAGTACAGACGTTTGAAAGTAGCTCAGTGTTATATTTCAATTTTAGTTTTGTATAAACTGCCTTTTGAACTTAAAGTGTGATATTAGTGTAAATTATAGTATAAAGTGAAAATAAGAATCAAAAATCACAAGCGGAAGAGGCTGTAAGTAAAAAATTTTGAAAATTAAATTATTTTAAAAACTGACAACATATAATATTTAACAACTGTCAAATAAAAATATTTGGCTAGAGATAGGAGTAAACATTTTGGAACTGTAGAGGTGGGCGTTACTCCTTACGGTATAATAATAAAATAATAGCTGATAAAACTAAAATGGAAGTCAATATTCCGCCAGAACCACCTGACAGGGGAAAAAATTCTAAGATGTCAACAAATGAAAATGATAAGGTCATAAAAAATCTGTACACAAATAATGATAACGGACCTTTTTACGTATATATCGAAAATAAAAACGGTAATTTTGGAAAATTGCACCGAATCGGGACAGCCAGAATAATATTAAAGACAGTGCCGGAGGTACAAAATAATATTACATTAATAACAGTAATTGGTAGGAATAAAGTAAAAGTCGAACTTAATTCTTTTGAAAGTGCAAATAAATTAATAATTTCCGAAAAGTTAGCAGCAAAGGAGTATAATGTTTACTTACCAACATTCCTTATACAAAAAAGGGGAGTAATTAAGTTAGTTGATAAAGACCTGGATGAGAAAGAATTAATTAATATAATTCAACCTAGATATGGATATAAATTTGAGGTAGTTAATGTAAAAAGAATTAACAGAAGAGTTAAGAATTCAGATGGAAATATAGAGTATATCCCTACATCTACCATAATAGTATCTTTTAAGGGTCAAACGATACCTCAGCAGGTAATTATAGAAAAAATGATATATGAAGTCGAAGCATATATCCCCAGATTAGTTCAGTGTTTGAAATGTTTGAGATTTGGACACGTAAGTTCCCAGTGTAGAGGAAAAGATAGATGCAAATATTGTAGTGAAGAACATGAAAGTAATAATTGTACCGACAAAAAAGATATAAAATGTGCACTTTGTAGCGGTAATCATATGGCAACAGATATGACGGCACGTTGTCCAGAAAGGGAAAAGCAAAAAGATATTAAAAATATAATGAACTCAGAAAAACTATCTTATTATGAAGCCAACGTCAAATACAAAAAAAACTTTTCTACAGTGGTTAAAAGCAATCCAGCAACTACCTCGAGTTATTATACAATAGCAAAACGGAAGAGGACTGGAAGTATTAGTTCAAATACGAAAGATACGGCAACAATGGAGCAACATAAACAAATATTACGTAATCCCAATGTACAGTCACAACCGGTTTTTTCAAACTACCATAATATACCTGATTATCACAATAATAGTGATAATTTACAAATGGACAGTAAACATTTTTGTGAAAATATATTAGATTTTATAAAAACTAAATTATATCATTTAAGTTATACTATGGACATAGAAACATTAGCAGCTTTAAAAAATAATATAGAGAAAGTAATAAATAACACTAATGGCTAATATTAATATGTTGCAATGGAACGGTAGGTCTGTTTTAGCAAACAAAGGTACTTTAGAAAGGTATCTTTTTGATAAAAATATTTCTATTTGTTTTTTATCGGAAACTTGGTTTAAAAGAAATATGAATATTCATTTTTCAGGATATAATATATATAGAGAAGACAGACATGATGGATATGGAGGAGTGGCCTTGCTGCTTAAAAGCGGTTTGGCTGTTTCTCCAACTCCATTATATCATAAAATAAATAATGTAATGACTATTAGCATAGCTGTCCGATTACCTTCAGGAAAAACAATAAATTTATACTCAATATATGTTAAACCTGGATTAAGTATTTCACAGAATGATTGGAAAAATTTTTTTGGTAGTTTGAAAAAACCATTTTTGGTAGGTGGTGATTTTAATTGTCATAACGTTGCTTGGGGTTGTAGTACTACGGATCGTTTGGGGAAAAATTTATTAGAGGCCATTGATGAATGCAATTTAATATATTTAAATAATGGTAAAGAAACTATTTTGTCTAGACCGGGAAGTATTAATAAGTCGGCAATAGATATTACTATTTCTACAGCCGATGTTGCTCATTTATTTGACTGGGACGTGGATGATACGACATTAGGTTCAAATCATTATGTAATTTTAATGAAGATAAATTTGAATTATAACGTTAATAATATTAATTATACTAGAAAAAAATGGAATATAGAGAATGCAGATTGGACGCTTTTTTCTTCTCTTATGGAACAATATGCTGAAATTAATAAAAATAATAATGACTACCATACCTTTATTGAAGAATTTAAAAAATGTATTAAAATTACTGTTCCAGAGAAGAAAAAATCGTTTCACGCAAAATTTAATAAGAATTGGTGGAATCCAGAGTGTAGTAGAGCAATAAAGCAACAACAATTAGCACTTAAACAGTATAAAAAACAAGGAACAATTGAAAATTACATTAACTACAACAAATGCACAGCTATTACTAAAAAAATAATAAAACAAAGTAAAAGAAAAGCGTGGAGAGAATTTTGTGTCTCTTTAAATAGAAACACAAACAATAAAACCATTTGGAGTCAAATATGAATGTTAAATAATGCCTATAAACCACCCATAAGTTCAGTTATGGAAGGAGATTGGATAATAAATTTTTTTAATAAAATTTGTCAACCGGGTCCTGCTCAAAATATCATATACTCGACTAATGTAGAAGAACATTATTTAGTAAAATCATTTACTATGAATGAATTAGAAGCGAGTATAAAAATAAACAAAAACACAGCTCCAGGACTTGATGATGTTCAATATATCATGATAAGTAAATTGGGACAAGGGGCTAAGAATATGCTACTGGCAATTTACAATAAAATATGGAATACCGAATGTTATCCATCAAGTTGGAGAGAGTTTATAGTTTTACCCTTTCTAAAACCATACAAAAATCCAGAATTACAAGAATCATATCGAGGAATCTCGTTAGGATCTTGTATTAGTAAAACATTTGAAAGAATGGTAAAGTGGAGATTGGAGAAATGGTTAGAATCTAATGAAAAGATACCGGCTTCACAATTCGGATTTAGAAGAGGATATTCTACCACAGAAAACATAGGTCATCTAGTAACAGATATTAATCTTAGTTTTACTGAAAATAAGTGTGTTACAGCTTTATTTATGGACATAGAAGGAGCATACGATAATGTCAATCTTAGTATTCTATATAACAAAATGTCACTAATTGGTCTTCCGGAAAGTTTTAATAAAAAAATAATTAAGATGTATTCCAACAGAAAAATATTCCTAAACATCAACAATAACCTGTTAGGACCTCAAATTGCTAGAGATGGATTACCACAAGGAGGCATATTAAGTCCAGTATTGTACCTTATATATACACATGATTTAGAAAAAACAGCAAAATTTTCAAAAATTATACAATTTGCAGACGATGTGGTAATTTATCAAGATCAAACTGAAATTAATCAAGGAATCAAAAATATCAATGATAACTACATAACAATTAGTAACTGGGCATTTAAAAATGGACTTACATTATCTAAAGATAAAACTCAAGCCTGTCTATTTACTAGACAAAGGAAAAATGTCCCAGTAGAAATAAAATTAAATAATATAAATTTTCCGGTACAAAAATCTGTAAAACACCTCGGTGTCATTTTGGATCAAAAACTTCTATGGAAAGAACAAATAGAAAATATAATTAGGAAAACAGAAAAAGGAGTAAATATCTTACGAGCAGTTTCACATTCCACATGGGGAGCAGATCCCAATCTCTCTCTTTTGGTCTATAGAGCTTATATAAGAGCAATAATAGATTATGGATCAGTATTTTATGCGGACGCAGCCAACTGTTATCTACAAAAAATTGAAGTCGTTGTGAACAAATGTTTAAGACTGTGTTTAGGCGCTCTAAAGTCTACTCCAATAAATAATTTATTTATAGAGTGTTCTGAAATGCCTATGACAATAAGAAGATGCAAACTAGGCAGTCAATTTTTAATTAAATTACTTCATAAAGAATCCAATATAATTGAAAAAATTCATCGATTGTCAATACAAGATTTAATGAATAAATACTGGCCAAAAAGAAATCACCTTGTATTGCAGAATGCTATAGACAATTGGCTAAGTACAAGGAAAATATTCACACTACATCAATAAACCTAAGCTATACCTATAAATTCGAAGAAACGATGAAAATAGATATAAATTTCCTTCGAGATTATTCGAAATATCCAAATCAAATAAGAAATCTAATGTTTGAAACAGAT